>NC_065450.1:176451732-176762131 GCF_917563875.1 Diabrotica virgifera virgifera | reverse complement strand
AGTATTTTATAGTTTAATTTTGAGAAACAGAGATAGTTTAACAGTAGTTAACTTTGAGGAAAAAAAACACAGTTTGATTCGTACACCCGGTATACAATGAAAATTTAACTGTTTGGCAACAACATTATTACAGCGGTATTGAATTATAAAACAAAGGGTTATAAAAACCGAGATTGTGGTGGAAAGGCTATTAAATTGCTAATTGTAGATTTGAACATTAGAGGTATAACTAAAGAAGACATAGAATTGAAAATTAAAAGTATCGATTTCTATGCACGCAAGTTTAATTTAAATCAAGGTAACGTAAAATGTATTGTGAAAAAGTAAATGCATTTTGTCATATCTAAAAAAACAAATAATGGTAAAAGTTGTCTAAGTATCTAAGACCTTTAACTCTATTGAAAAACGAAATCTCGATCATCTTGCAAAAAAAATGAGCTCGCCTAACTTTCTGACAAATGAAAAACTGTATAATGCATATAATTGAAGAGCCAGGGCGAAAATCAGTCCAAAACTAATCAGTCCAAAAAACGGTATAACGTAAAGCAATGCCGTCTCTATAGACTTAGCTAAACGGAAGAGAAAAAACACTACCAGTCCTCTTTAATTCAAGAAACAAGAATCGCCCTAAGGGGAAACATTGCTTTGAGTCACATCGCTGTATTTTGTGTAACTACCTTGGTGTGATGACTAGTGCTTGAGATAGCTAGTTAAAATCTGATCGAAATTCAAATATCTGCACTCCAAAATCAACTAAGAAAGGGAAAAGGCATGGCTGTATGAGCAATGTGATGAAAAAAATAAAAGTAAGTAGTCACATCCAGTGTCGTTCTTTTTTTGAAGAGTTGTTCTCTTCCCTATTCTTTTTCGTGTTTTATGTGTATCTCTCTTGTGTTTCTCACCTCTATAAACGACCCAACCTATAGTACATTCTTTCACGGTTTTTGCTCTAAATTTTAAAGAACCGCTTGGATTGACATCCCATTTGGCATACGTATAGCTTACATGTCAAAGAAAAAAAAGTGATATTGTGCCGATGTGTGCTTTTGCCCTAGGAGGAGACTTTCACCCCCTCCTGGGGGTGAAAAAATATATGTCCAAAATAAGTCCGGAAATGGGTAAACTGACTAATTTTAAGTAACTTTTGTTCTATAGAGCTTTTTCGCTAAGTCAACACTTTTCGAGTTATTTGCGAGTGAATATGTTCATTTTCATCAAAAGTAAGTATTTTGTCGAAAAAAACGTTCTCAGCAAAAATATAGCCTATAAAAAAGTAAAAAAAATGGTGTTTGCGTTAGGTCTCTGGATCTCGTAGAACCAGAGTTATAGCCAATGAAAAATAGATTCATATTCACCAAATTTCAAATAGAATATTTCGACGTGAAATATCCAAAAAATTAAGCACTTTTTGGGGAAAACCCATTTTAACTTTTTTAAAGTGTTTAAAAAAATCTTTATTTCTGTTTTTACAAAAAGTTTCTAGCATTCAATTTAAGCAAGTTACGCTCAAAATAAAGTTGGTCCCTTTTGTTTTAGCAAAAAAAAATCGGGAAGACCACCCCTAATTACCAACTCAAACGAAATTAATCGTTACCGCTCCACAAATTATTTTACTTATGTTGTGTTTATATGATTTGTAAGTTTCATTGATTCAAAGAGCTTATTTTTGAAAAAATTTGGTTTCAAAGTAAAATTTTTAAAAATTTTTATTTTGAAAAATATGCTTTTTTTTCAAAATAACTTAAAAATTGTTAGAGATACCAAAAATCTCGAAAAACAAAAATTGATTAAGATTTGGTGTTTCTAAATTTGCACACATTCGTGATCAGTGACTCGTTCAACCCCTTTTAACTACAGCCCTTTCAATAATAAGGACTTTGAACCGATGAAACTTACAGATCATATAAACAATACATACACGAGTCAAGAAACTTGTGAAGTCGTAACGATTAAGTTCATTTAAGATACTAATTAGGGGTGATTTTCTCGATTTTTTTACTAAAACAAAAAGGGACCAACTTTATTTTGAGTGCAACTTGTTTACTTTTGACGCTAGAAATTTTTTTTATAAAACAAAAATAAAGCTTTTTTAAACACTTTAAATAAGTTGTAATGAGTTTTCCTCGAAATGTGCTTCATTTCTGGTTATTTCACGTTAAAGTATTCCATTTGGAATTTGAGGAATATGAACCTATTTTTCATTAGCTATAACTCTGCTTCTACTAGTTATAGAGACGTGATATGTACACCATCTTTTAAAATTTTTTACAGGCTATATTTTTGCTAAGAATGTTTTTTCGACAAAATACTTACTATTTGAGTTATTTGCGAAAAACCTTCTAAAAGCGTGGTTATTTTGTTGAAAAAATGAACATATTCACTGGCAAATAACTCGAAAAGTATTGACTTAGTGAAAAAACTTTATAGAACAAAAGTTACTTAAAATTAGTCAGTTTATCCATTTCCTGACTTACTTTGGACGAATATTTTTTCACCCCCAAAAGGGGGTGAAAACCACCCCCAGGGCAAAAGCACATATCGGCACAATATCACTTTTTTTCTTTGACTTGTTAGCTATGTGTATGCCAAATTTCATGTCAATCCAAGCGGTTCTTTCAAATTTAGAGGTTTTGCAATATTTTACCGTTAAAGAACGGACTACTACCCGAAAATAATCTACAAGGACTGAGCAACTGTGTCTTCGAGTCCCAAAGTGCATCAGTTGTCAAAGTATACTTCTTAGTAATTTAGATCACTATGTAGTGTACAATAAAATTGTGGCGCCACTTTTTATGAGAGTTTGTCTCTTTCTTGTTCTTTTTTGTTGTTTTATGTCCGTCTTTCCTGTATTTCTCTTCACAATACCTTTTTTTGATTTTCCTGAAAAATTTTGCAAACGATAACATCGGTTTGCCCCCCGGTTGTGTACAACTAGTTTAAAGTCTTTACAGAAATGTCCAAAATCTATAAAACAGTGTATAATTATTCTTACAACTATTTTACATAACTTATACATAACTTAAAATTAATCGACAAATTGTATGACAGAAATTCTCAGTCCATCTTATTTTACTCTCCAAAACGAAATATTACAATGGCTGTACATGTCAATAAAACCAAAATGAGTTATTTAAAAATAAACCAAGAACATATTAAAATCTTAGAAAATATTACAACATATTATTTATAATTAAACACATACCCTATAGCCCGACCAAAGAACAATCTGACCCAAAAAAAATAAAGGAAGGATGAAAATTTGGGAATAGGTAGTTAAAATTGTCTATTATTATATAAGAAAAAGTCCCCAATTTTAGTGTACAATTTTACATCCCCTCCATTTTACAAAAATGGAGTAGAATACCCCCTCTCGAAGGTGAAAAATATACATTCAAAATAAGACCGAAATTGGATAAAATGACTACTTGTTAGGAACTTTTTGACTTTTTTTGTTATATGACAGTTTCGTAGAAGATGAAAAGAAAATAAAAAAGAAGATTCATGTTAGCATGGTGATGCATGCACCTTGATAAACAATATAGAAAATATAGAAATAATTGAATTTTTACCAAGTTGTCAAAATAAACTTCAAATTTAAATATAGTTTTTCTTAATGCAATATATCCACACCAGCGCAAATAATTACAGTCCATACCATAATTAAAATCTAACACTACTTCTAAACAACTTTTGTTCTGTAGAGTTTTTTTCGCCAATTCAATACTTTTCGAGTTATTTGCAAGGTGATATGTTCATTTTTAACAAAAAAAAAACATGTTTTTGGACGGTTTTTCGGAGATAACTCAAAAAGTAAGTATTTCAGCGAAAAAATATTCTTAGAAAAAATATAGCTTATAAAAAACTGAAAAAAATGGTGTATGCTTGGGGTCTGTAGACCCAGTAGAAGCAGAGTTGTAGCTAATAAAAAGTAGGTTCTTTTTGGTCAAATTCCAAATCGAATATTTCAATGTGAAATAACCCAAAAACGGAGCACTTTTCGGGGAAAATTAATTTCAACTTTTTTAAAGTGTTTGAAAAAAGGTTTATTTGTTAAAAAAAAAACTTCTAACATTAAAAGTAAGTGAGTTACGCTCAAAATATTGTTGGTCCCTTTTATTTTTTGGTAAAAAAATCGAAAATCACCCCCTAATTAGCATCACAAATAAATTTTATCGTCACCACCATTTTTATCGACAAGTTACTTTGTTTATGTATTATTTATATGATCTGTAAGTTTCATCGGTTCAAAGGGCTCATTTTGGAAAATCTGTAGTTAAAATGGCTTGAACGAGTAACTAATCGCGAGTTTAGGCAAATTTTGAACAGCCATGGCATAACCAATTTTTATCTAACAAGAAAACAAAAAATCAAAAATATTCAGAAAAGCAAAACGAACATTTTATTACTCTTTGAGATTTTTGGTATTACTAATAATTTTTAAGTTAATTCCATAAAAAAATTCATTTTTTTCAAAATTTAAAAAATGTTTTATTTTAAACCCAATTTTTTTTTCAAAAATGAGCACTTTGAACCAATGAAACTTATAAATAATATAAACAATATATAAGTAAAGTAACTTGTGAAGCGGTAACGATTAATTTTATTTGGGAAGCTAATTAGGGGGTGATTTTCGCGATTTTTTTAGTAAAAAATAAAAAAGACCAGCAATATTTTGAGCGTAACTCATTTACTTTTAATGTTACAAGTTTTTTTTTAACAAAAATAAACCTTTTTTCAAACACTTTAAAAAAGTTGAAATGAATTTTCCCCGAAAAGTGCTCCGTTTTTGGGTTATTTCACATTGAAATATTCGATTTGGAATTTGACCAAAAAGAACCTACTTTTTATTAGCTACAACTCTGCTTCTACTGGGTCTACAGATCTCATGCATACACCGTTTTTTTCAGTTTTTTATGAGCTATATTTTTGGTAATATTTTTTTCGCTAAAATACTTACAGTTTTGGGTTATCTGGGCAAAACCGTCCAAAACATGTTTTTTTTGTTAAAAATGAACATATTCACTCGCAAATAACTCGAAAAGTATTAACTTAGTGAAAAAACTCTATAGAACAGAAGCTACTTAGAATTAGTCATTTTATACAATTTCGAACTTATTTTGAACGTATATTTTTTCACCCCCGAAAAAATATTTTTCACCCCGTACTTCCCAAATTTTCATCCATCCTTTATTTTTTGGAGGTTTTCGTAAAATTTTGTGTCTCCTGATCAGGCTACTAACGATAGAGTATATTCCTTTGTAATAAAAACAAATTAAGACTGGCTTCAAGATAAAAATTTATTGAAGCAATAGTAAGGCTGTGGATATGTCAGTTAGGTTCTGGCTAGTGTCATTTTCAAGTACTTGAATTGAAGCGTTATTTGAACTATCCAACGGCGTAGTAGCCCGACTGGGTGTAGTATTTCCATCAGCTTGTGTGGCTATCATAGAAGAAACATCGATTTGCTCAGTTACCGGTTGAGGACGAGGTGTAGGTGGGGGTGAACATGGTGGTGAGGGACTGTCCAAGTTGATGATCACAGGACTCAAGGGGTAGCTCAAACTCGAAACTGAAAATAGATCGATAGTGGTAATTGGCCTAGATTGGTTACTACTGGATGAGATGCTAGCTGAATCTACAACAAAAATGGAAAATTAGTGAACGATTTAGTGAATTCAATTCGTAAAATTATAACATCAATTGTATATTTCATAATTATGTTAAAATCAACAGAGATATACCTCCATAAAAAATAATCGACTTAAGATACCTCAACTCAGCAGATGTAGGTACGACCATAGCCTAGTATTATGTAGAATAAGAATCATCGTGAAATACTCACACCCAAGAGAGCGATACCAACACAAACAAAAATCAGAGTCGAATTACTAAATACGAAATTCACGAAATACTTATACAGAAAGAAAAAAATAATATCAGAAGATTTCAAATACACTGCGGTGCAAAAAAATCGATCCACTAAAAATTTGGTCCTTTTTGATGTTTCGAATTTCCTAAACCTGTTGTCCGATTTAAGCGATTTTTACCACGTTATAGCCTTATTCATTGACAATATCGCTGTCATAATATTGTTGCTAGACAGTCAAACTGTCATTGTATACCGGGTGTACGAATCAAACTGTGCTTTTTTCTCAAAGTTCGCATCACCCTGTGGATTATTCTAGCATTTATAAAATACTGAAATTAAAACCCAACTATAGCCTCAGGTTTTCTTAACATTTTGTCTTTCGATTCATTCGCTTATGTTGGATAATACAAAAAGTTAGGTACTTTAACAACTGGCCATGTTCGTCATCAGTACAGGGTGTTTTCTAAATAAGAGCAACAAACTTTAAGGGGTAATTTTACATGAGAAAATAATGACAATTTACAAACGCTTCGTTTCCGAGATACGGGATGTTCAAATTTTTTTTACAAACTGACGATTTATTTATTGCTTTAAAACCAGTTAAGATATGGAAATGAAATTTGGTGAGTTTTAAGACGTAGTTATTGCACATTTTTAACATATAATTAAAAATTGTATATTCACCATTGGCGTGCGTACGGGTAATATTATCGGTCATAATACCCGTTTGCGCGCCAATGGTGAATATTAAATTCTTAATTGTACGTCAAAAAATGTGCAATAACTACGTCTTAAATCCCACCAAATTTGATTTGCACATCTCAACTGGTTTTAAAGCAATAAGTAAATCATCAGTTTGTAAAAAAAATTGAACATCCCGTATCTCGGAAACGAAGCGTTTGTGGACATATGACTATAAAGCAAATTGTCATTATTTTCTCATGTACAATAACCCCTTAAAGTTTTGCGCAAATATTTTAGAAACACCCTGTACTGATGACGAACATGGTCAGTTGTTAAAGTACCGAACTTTTTTATTATCCAACATAAGCGAATGACTCGAAAGACAAAATGTTAAGAAAACCTGAGGCTATAGTTGGGTTTTAATTTCAGTAATTTATAAATGCTAGAATAATCCACAGGGTGATGCGAACTTTGAAAAAAAAACACAGTTTGATTCGTACACACGGTATACAATGACAGTTTGACTGTCTAGCAACAATATTATTACAGCGATATTGTCAATGAATAAGGCTATAACGTGGTAAAAAATCACTTAAATCGGACAACAGGTTTAGGAAATTCGAAACATCAAAAATTACCAAATTTTTAGTGGATCGATTTTTTTGCACGGCAGTGTGTTAGAAAATGATATAGCATCGAGGAAGCTGGGAAAAACTCAAATAACATAATTAACGCAGCAATAGAATCCCTTGTCAGAGATGAAACTAACGAACATATCAAAAAAGGAAACCCCATGGTTTAAAGAGAAAGTCAAGATAAAGTGTGAAGAAAAGAAAAAGCCATTTTACAATACCCAACACAGCTGGCATACAACCACTATAAACGAATCAGAAATGAAACGAATACTTTAGCCACACAAATCAAAAGGGAACACTGGCAGAGATTCTCAAAACGGAACACAAAAAGAATCCTAGAAAATGGACATGGACAGGAGATAAAGAAAAGAGATGAAGAAACTAATAAAAACGAAAAAAAACTCAGAAGGAAACATGGCCAGACTTGCTAAAGGTGACAATAATTAACCACAACACCAGAAGTGACAGCAAATGAAGAAATAAAGATTATGTGGAGAGAGGAGAAAAGGAAGCAATTAACGAAATTTAAAAAAAATCACCAGGAAAGGACAGAATACCAAATGAACTCCTAAAGTACGGAGGACAAGATCTGACCAAACAACTATTAAAACTAGTCCAAAAAATAATAGAACAAAACAGAATACCACAAGAATCTAGATCAAGCATCCTCATACCGCTCTTCAAAAAGGAAGACAAATCGAACCCGGAGAATTACAGAGAAAATAATTTATTAAACACAACACTAAAATTAACACCCAAAGTGATAACAAATAAACTAAATGAAATTATAACAATCAACTAAAAGTCAAATAATTAGGCGAGAAAATCATAGATTTAATGATATCATAACCAACTAGTCCAGAAAGCCACTGCGCATCCGCTAGGAAAAATATTCTGATTCGGATTTTTTGCACAATCTTACTCAAAAAGGACCCCTTTTAACAAATTTGCATGTTGCTAGGACCAAAAGTTGGTCAAAAATTTTTTAAACGTTTTTTTTTTGTTTTTTTCCTAAAATTATTTTTTTTGCATGAAAAAAATTGTTTTAGATTTTTCGGATCATTCCAAACAGAAAAGGTCTTTAGTTACTTTTCTCTAAAGTTGATAGTTTTTGACATATAAGCGATTAAAAATTGAAAAATTGCGAAATCGGCCATTTTTAACCCTCAAAAACTATGTGAAAAACTGAAAATTTGAATGTTGCCAAGGTAGGTAGATATTGTTTAAACATCGATTGATGAAATCCCGAAGAGTTTTTTGCAATACAATATTCAAAACTCCTTTGTTTTTTAATTGCTAATCAAGCGTGCGCGACACTATTTTCCACCGTTGCATGTTTATGCAGTATGGTGCAAACGAAAGGAATAAATTCGTTATTTCGTAAACCGGTGACTTTAAGGAAAAATCCCAAAACAGGTCGGTTTTTATTGTTAAGTTATGATATTGTGGCATATATAGTATACTAGTGACGTCATCCATCTGGGCGTGATGACGTAATCGATGATTTTTTTAAATGAAAATACGGGTTGTGTGCTGGCTCATTTGAAAGGTTCTTAAATTCTCTATTCAGTAATATAAACATGTAGATAATTATTTACACAGGGTGTCCAAAATTTTTTTATTAAATTAAATAATTTGGCAAATTGACAAAAAAATTAAATTATTGGACACCCTGTATAAATAATTATATAAATGTTTATATTACTGAATAAAGAATTAAAGAACATTTCAAATGAGCTAGCACACGACCCCTATTCTCATTAAAAAAATCATCGATTACGTCATCACGCCCAGATGGATGACGTCACTAGTATACCATATATGTCACAATATCGTAACTTAAAAATAAAAATCGACCTGTTTCGGGATTTTTCGTTAAAGTCGCCGGTTTACGAAATAACGAATTTATTCCTTTCATTTGCACCATACTGCATACATATGCAACGGTGGAAAATAGTGTCGCGCACGCTTGATTAGCAATTAAAAAACAAAGGAGTTTTGAATATTGTATTGCAAAAATCTCTTCGGTATTTCATCAATCGATGTTTAAAGAATATCTACCTACCTTGGCAACATTCAAATTTTCAGTTTTTCACATAGTTTTTGAGGGTTAAAAATGACCGATTTCGCAATTTTTCAATTTTTAATCGATTATATGTCAAAAACTATCAACTTTAGAGAAAAGTCACTAAAGACCTTTTCTGTTTGGAATGATCCAAAAAAACTAAAACAATTTTGTTCCATGCAAAAAAATAATTTTAGGAAAAAGACAAAAAAAAAACGTTTAAAAAATGTTTGACCAACTTTTGGTCCTGGCAACATGCAAATTTGTTAAAAAGGGTCCTTTTTGAGTAAGATTGTGCAAAAAATCCGAATTAGAATATTTTTCCTAGCGAATGCGCAGTGGCTTTCTGGACTAAACCGGTACAAACTTGACGGCAAACAACTTCAACCAATTTTTCCTCATATAATAGTTTTTTCGCTACCGTCAAGTTTAGCAGTAAAGCGCTGTTACCAAATAAAAAACATGTGTATTTACCACAATTATCAATGGTGAAATATGGACATGGAATAACAACCAACAACAACTCATAAAAGAGAAAAATAAACAACCAAAAAAGTAGCATTACAACTAAAGCAGACAAAAATAATGGAGACGACATGGCAAAGTAAAGGTACACGGAAGAAACCCATAAACGAACATATATTAGTAGGAACATGGAATGTAAGAGAAACATACGTGGAAGGAAAATTGAAAGAACTAGTCGATGAATGCAAAAAATATAAATTCGAAATAGTAGCACTACAAGAAACTAAACAACTAAGCCAAAACTCAATGGAAATAAATGACTATCTATTTTTCAATAGCGGAGGCGACAATAGAATGTTAGGCACAGGATTTGTAGTAAATAAAAAGCTGAAAGATCTAATCGTTGACTTTAAACCAATTTTAGAGAGAATACGCATACTAAGAATAAGGGGAAATACTAAAAAATAACATTTATAAACATACATGCACCGACTGAAGAGAAAACCATAGAGATAAAGGAAAACTTCTATAATCAAATAGACACAGTATTCGAAAATACATATTCTCAAATACGATATAAAAATAGTACTAGGTGATGCTAATGACAAAATAGGAAAAGAAGAATTATACGTACCCACCATAGGAACATATTATAGTCTGCATGAAACAACGAGTAAAAATGGTCACTTCTTAATAGATCTGGCAAAAGAAAGAAACATGATCATAATGAGCACGTACTTCCAACACAAAAGAATATACCAAGGAAAATGAAGATCGCCAGATGGGAAAACTGTAAATCAAATAGATCATGTGCTCGTCGAAAAAGACATGGAAAAATGTATAACATTTTTCTGAAAAAGAACATAAGAACATATAGAGGACCAGATGCAGACACAGATCACTTTATAGTCGGAATACAACTGAAACAGCCCCAGTTCTTAGAAACCAATAGAAAAAAGTACAAAACAACTAAACATATTAGACTACTGTCAGAAGAAGAACAACGTAAATATGAAAGACCAGTCACCAGAGAACTAGCAAATATTGCAGAAAATGGAAACATCGAACAAAAATGGACGCAAATAAGTATGTATAACCAAAGCAGTGCAGGCCAGTAATATAAATATAAAAGATGAGTACAAAGAATGGTTTGATGAAGAATGTAAAATAGAACTGGATGAACGAAATGCAATGAACAAAGAAAACGAGCCAAAAGAATCATAAGATCAAAGAAAAGAAAGTACAACGAAGATAAATTGAAATGTATAGAAGAAAACTATAAAAATGGAGAAATCAGAAACTTAAATCAAGGAGTTAAAAATGAGAAAAAGGGATACTAAGGAAAACCTGTACACTACAAAAGCAAAAATAAAAGGAATTCAGTAAGCGACGAAGAAATACTGAACAGCTGGAAAGAATACTTCGAAGAGCTTCTAAATGAAATACCCACAATAGAATATGAAGAAGAAGAGGAAGAAGAACCCAATGAAAATACCGATCAAGAAAAACAGAGGAAAAAAAAATACGGTAAATCTACAGTGGCCCTATTCATCGAAGCTTTTAACAGAGTAAAACGAAAAGAAATATACAAGGCACTATGTGAAATTGAAATTAGTGAAAAATTAATAAAGATGATAAAAGTTACAAGAGAATAGGGTTAAAATAAATGGAAAGGAAACAGATAAGTTTAAGGTCGGTGAAGGGGTAGGACAAGGAGAACCACTGTCATCGTTGTAGATCAGTATCTTTCTTGAAATTGTCATCAGAGAAGCCGAAATTAACAGGACAGGACTTGTATATAAACGAAAACACCAATGCTTGGCATTCGCTGATGACATAGTACTGATAGCCAGAAGTAAACAAGAATTAAAAGAAATACTAAAAAGACTAGAGGCGATAGGAAGAAAGAAAGGGATATACATAAACGAAGAAAAAACTAAATATATGGAATGGACAGAACGAGAATACGTACAAGGACAATACCTGACAATAAACACAGAAGGAAAAATATATAAATTCGAAGAAGTAGAAAGATTCCAATATTTAGGAGCGATATTCACTAGGAGACCAAATATAAAAGAAGAAATCCTAGCGAGAATTATGGCTGGCAATCTTTGCTCTATACAATTTATTAAAGAACATATCTAGAAGGGCTAAGACAAGAATATATAAGACAGTGATAAGACCTATAGTATTATAATATAACGGCATATTATGCCGGTGAAACATGAACCAAATCCGAGCAGGTCATGCTCAAAGCGTGGGAAAGAAAAGTCCTCAGAAAAATATTTGGCGGAAAGATGTGGAATGGAATGTGGATAGAACTGGAGAGGATGTATGGAGAACCGAATATAGTAGGGATCATAAAATCACAAAGAATGGTTGGGACATATCCAAAGGATGCTAAACACGAGACTTCCCAAAAGAGTACTAACGGGAGGAATAGGAGGAAAGAAGAAGAAAGGTAGACCGAAAACCAGATGGCAGAAATACGTTGAAAGAGACAAAGGAGAGATTGGAAAGGAATGGTAAACCAAGCCATGGGCCTTTTAGGCCTGGAGAGCTAAACTATATATATGTATTGACCACAGCTGCTACCGGCTACACTGATTCTCTTTTGTCTTTAAGAGTGTGAAACAAAGATAACTATCTGTACTATAATAATTGTCAATACATGTGAAGTTGGTTAAAATATAAACTGTGCTATGAAACTGTCTACACACTAAATTCTGTTACCTTAGTTTCTCGATTTGATTTTGATTCAAATTATTGGATATTTTAATTGCATTGTATTAAAACAATAATATATCTGTATTTCGTCTTCCCAGATTATAATTTGAAAATAATATTTTGACATTATATTGACCAATACCTCCAATATTATATAACAAACGTGAGTTACAATTTCCAATGCCACCTAACCTAATAATCATGTCATGCTCGTCACTACTTCTAGCCAATTAAATGCTATAGTTGGTTCGCTAAACTCAGACACAACTTTCTAGTGATTTTAGTAAATAATTTTGCCAATTTGGTAAAATTGGCAAAAAAAATAATTACTAAACAGTTAATAATTACTAAATAGTTAGTAATTTTGAAAATTTTGGCAAAATTAGCAAAAAACAAAAAAATTACCTACTAAAATCACTAGCCAGTTGTGTCTGAGGTTAGCGAACCGACTATAGCTGTAAAGGAGTGGCATGTCAACAAAATCTGATTATTCCCTATATATTTTTTTAAATGTAAAATATGGCAACAACGGGAAAATTGCGTGCAAGCCTTATTATTTGACTTTGACCATAGCAGAAGAACAAGGTTTTAGGTCGATAAGACCCTGTCGCTATATTTATAATGATACAAACCGGCATATTTATGGTTCGTGGACCTTAAGAATACATTTGACAGGATAAAAAGGATCCACTTATGGTCCGCAAGAGTGATTTTTTGATAAAATACATACTTTTTGAGTAATTCGCAAAAAAAACGTTTGAAAAAGTAATTATTTTTTTGTTAAAAAATTGTCATTTTCACTTGAGGATATGTCGAAAAGTATTGACTTTCAGAAAAAAAAAGTATACGACTCAAGTTGATTAAAACCTTTTGACTGGCACCCATAATAAGAGGTTCTTCTCTATATGCCAGCGAAATATTAGACCCATAAGAAGAATCATATGAAGAACGCGAGAGTTGCGTTGCCGGCACATAAACAAAGTTTGTCAAAACGCGAGAGGCGCGTTTTTGGCAGTCAATAGAAATTGTGGTTAATATATAAAACCTCCCTCATAGGGGGGAAACGGAAAACATCGATTTACCAAGAATCTGTACGCCACAGAAAAAAATGTTTCAAACAAGAAATGTAGCTGAGGTAATTTTGAACAAAATTTGAACATGTTTATTAGCAATTTTTGTGTAGAATTAACCGTTCTCGAAGAAACAACCGATTAAAACAACCAGAGGTGTAACCAAGATGATCCTAAGGGGGTTACAACTACTTGATGGTCTCTGGGGGATATGGAATAGTAATGGTGTTAAACGTATAGAGCTCAAAGTACATCCAAATGGGGGGGTGGGTTATAACCCCCAAAACCGCACCCTAGTTACGCCTATGAAAACAACCCGTGATTTTGAATGTCAGTTACGTGCGCGAAATCAATATTTTACATCTATAACACCTATAACATGAAATTTATATTTTGAGTTTTGGTAACAAATATATGGTATGAAATATCAGTGGCGGCTCGTGACCTCAGTATGCGGGTAGGCTACACATATAACGTTTAACAATTAACCTCGCTTTAAATTTTTAATTATCTATAAATCTACACTTACCGGCAGAAAAAACCGCCACCCCAAAAAAATGGGACATTTTTAATGTCTTGTATTTCCTAAACCTCATGTCCGATTTAAGTAATTCTTTTAATATGTTATATCCTTATTCTTTAACAATATCCCTGTAATAATATTGTTGCTAGACAGGTACATTGTCATTGTATACAGGGTGTACGAATCAAACTGTGTTTTTTATCTCAAACTTTGGAACACCCTGTGGAATGTTCTAGCTTTTATAAAATACTGAAATTAAAACCCAACTATAGCCTCAGGTGTTCTTAACATTACGTTTTTTGTTTCATTCGCTTGTGTTGGATAATAAAAAAGTTAGACACTTTAACAACTACCCCTGCTTTTCGTCAATACAGGGTGTTTTTAAATAAGTACGGCAAACTAAGGGGTAATTCTGCATGATAAAATAATGACAGTTCGCTTTATAAACGTATGCCCGCAAATGCTTTGTTTCCGATATATGGGGTGTTAAAATTGTTCTTACAAACTGACGATTTATTTATTGCTCTAAAACGGTTTGAATACAATTAAGAATTTTAAATTCACCATTGACGTGCATACGGGATATATCTAAAATGTTTATACCCGTATGCACGCCAATGGTGAATATAAAATTCTTAATTGTATGCCAAAAAATGCGCAATAACTATCTCTTAAAATCTACCAAATTTCATTTGCATATCACAAACCGTTTTAGAGCAATAAATAAGTCGTCAGATTGTAAGAAAAATTTCAACACCCCCTATCTCGGAAACGAAGCATTTACGGGCATACGTTTATAAAGCAAACTGTCATTATTTTATTATGCAGAATTACCCCTTAAAGTTTGCCGTACTTATTTAAAAACACCCTGTATTGACGAAAAACAGGGGTAGTTGTTAAAGTGCCTAACTTTTTTATTATCCAACATAAACGAATGAAACAAAAAACATAATGTTAAGAAAACCTGAGGCTATAGTTGGGTTTTAATTTTAGTATTTCATAAAAGCTAGAACATTCCACAGGGTGTTCCAAAGTTTGAGAAAAAAACAGTTTGATTCGTACACCCTGTATACAATGACAATGTACCTTTCTATCAACAATATTATTACAGGGATATTGCTAATGAATAAGGCTATAACATATTAAAAGAATTACTTAAATCGGACATCAGGTTTAGGAAATACAAGACATTAAAAATGACCCATTTTTTGGGGTGGCGGTTTTTTCTGCCGGTAAGTGTATATAATATAACACAGTTCGTCAGTTTAACTTTAAATTATCCAAATTGTATTGAAACACAATAAAAATATAATCGACCACTGATAAATTTTATTCGACAAATAACTATTCACAGATTTATTTCTCGTTGGTGAATTATTACTAAATTAATATATGTAAAATTAAAATGCCCTTCAATAGACCGATCTCAAATTTACCTGTTTATTATTCACTTTTCATAAACAAATTTAAATTGTCCTACCTATTTTTATTAAACACTTATCCTACTAATAACAGCCAAAATAAAAAAAAACAATTTAAAGCAGCTTCACAACACACAAGAGAAACAACTGATACAATTTTGTAGGCTAGTTCGGCTAAAAGATTCTGTGCCTATCCGCCTGCTTTAAAAATTCGTAGAGTCGACCCTCCCGCTAAGGACAAGTTCGCGTAAAGAGAGAGAGAGATTCGGACGATTCGGTGTTCGTCGTCGTTCTATTTCAGGCTACGTTTCCAAGTGCCTGACCTAGGAAGAATATAGAATCTTATGCACTACTACTGATACTACAAGGGGCGTACAATAATTATTATAACTTCGGAGAAATTTTTTTGGATATTTTTATAATAATTTGGATAATTTTTGCTTTTTTATTGTAGGTATTGTGTCAAAATTTATAAATTACAATTTTGAAATAAGTAATTTATATTAATAATTTATATTATTGCACTACATTTGAAGAGGGTAGGCGGCGCCTACCTTGCCTACCCCGACGGGCCGCCCCTGTGAAATATGTCTAAAAAACGCTTGAATTTAAACTGTCACATTACAAATGATCCAGAACGTTTGAAACTGCTTATTTTTGCACAAATAGGTTTTTAGAAACTAAACAACCTCAGCTACAAATTCCATGCAATGCCATCTTCACATCTAAAAGGCATCTTGATTTTTGTCAAAAGGACACTGATCAAAAGACGTCGATCTTTTACCGTCGAGTTAATACAAATTTTATTTAAAAAATTGCAATGAACACATTCAAAAAACGCGTGTAACACATTCAAAATTGCCGGGCGCTTCGACCATTTTTTCTGAGAAAACGTTTCATTCTACACAAAAAGTGCTAATGAGCATTTTTGTTCAAAATTATCTCAGATACATTTCTTCTTTGAAACAGTTTTTTCTACGGCGTACAGATTCTTGGTAAAACGATGTTTACGGCTTTCCCCCTACGGGGGGATTTTTAGGGGAAGCCCGGGGTTATGAGTGGCAAACTTTTTTGCATAGTGTTTGGGGTCCGAAAATTGACACTCTCAGCCAAATTTAGTTTGTTCGTCGTAAAAATCTGTTTATTTTATATATAGTTTTTCTTATCTGATTCGTTTAATGGGTATAATATGTATCAAAAAATATGTTTACTTCCAACGTATACAATATAATATAAATATATTATGTAATATTTTCTTAAAACTTTATATTAAAAAAATACAATTACTTAGTTATATCAGGCCTTTTTAGTCAACGTGGACCACTAAAATAATAATAAAAAAATAAATAAATACCTAACTAGATTAATGAAATGCTCTGTTGATTTTTTGTTTCGCAGACACACATTTTTACAATACTCATCATACATCTAAATAAAAAATAAGTAATATATTGACAAATATCGTACGAGTTTTGTTAAAAAAGTGACTTTCCAAATTTCGCGGGCTATGTACAATCGATTTTAAATTTAGATTTTTTGTTATGTTGGTACACATGTTTCTAACATATTGTGACATCAGATATTATACATGTCTATTAGTTTTTACAGATAGAAAGGTTGGGCTTGCTTTAGTGTACTTAGCCTATGGTGTACTAGCGCTACGGACAAAAATGGATCAAAGAATATGTATTAAAATTTGTACAAAAAAGTACTCCGACTCACTAACATGTCACTGCGGGCCTTGGTGAGTCTACCGAGTGCAAAAAATGTATTTAACTGTGTTTTTTTTTCAGAAGCCATCTGTTAAACTGGTAGTACTGCAGGTAGTTGGCTCATGGCACCTTTTCCCTTCGTTCATGATACCCATGCCATAATTCTGGAACACTGCACCAGCTTTTACATGTTTAGCAGTACCTAGACATAGTGGATATATTTTGAATCACTCGGTAATCCCTCAAAAGTTTTTCCCGCCTGCTATCTAGTGCAACTTCATGTTTCATGCTTTCTGTTACAGAGTCTGCAGCTTAACCCGTTCATTGTATTCAGGTGTCAATTGACTCGCGAATGCCCAGTAAGGAAGCCTGTTATGATTCTGAGCCGATTCCTGCTTCCAGTTTACCATGCTAAGTATTTCGTACTCGTAGGTGACATATGTCAGCAAGTTCATCAGCTCTTTCGTTGCCATGTATAAGTGGTACAAGCTCTTCACAGAAGTCCGAGAGGATGTTGATGACGATGTCCGCCCTGGATGCCTCAGAACGTCAACAATTGATGAAACATTTACGAAATCTAGGCCATACGATAATTAAGGAATATTACCTTGAAGCTATGCATGGTTTGCTTGAAGTAATTCGAAAGAATCTGCCGAAATTGCGAAACATGATAAAACGCCAATTCACACGTCGTTGCTTGTCAAAAATGGCGCCGTCATTATGCCTCAGTCACCATATTCACAGGATTTGACTCTAGGTGACTTTTTCCTGTTCTCAAAAGAGAAAAAAGCATGAGAGGGCGGATCTTTTCCACCATTTAGGAGATAAAGACTGTTTCGCTATAAGTGCATATCATAGGTGCATCGGGAATTGGCCAAATCGTTTGTACGTTTTTATTATATTTAAGATGTTTACTTTGATAAAATAGATACAGAATAAAGTCATTTTTTTAAGAAAACTAGTTTTAAAGAAAATAAGGTGTGGTTTAAAATAAACGCTGTACGCCGCGTACAGCGGCACGCAATACGTCGCATATGTAGCTTAGCGGTGGTCTCCAATATTGGCATACATCTCCGAAGTTTATTGGAGACCACAGCTTATATAAAAGTTTTATATATTGTTTATATATTGTATACGATTAAAATCTACAGTGTAAGAACGCGCAGAACTGAACATACATTATTTAATATGGTATTGCATGCTGCATGCTATACTTTCAAATGGGACATACAGAGAGCATCTTTCATATACAGTGATGAGCGCGATAATAACCGGCAAAATAGCTCAAAAGATGGAAAACATAATACATTGCCAAACAAAAAGAGATGAAACTAGTGGAGATGGAAATGATCGTTATAAACGTATAAATTAACATTAAATTACATAGTTTCCCACCTTTAGACGTATCAGAAGAGTATGACAACTGTGATTGTGACAGTAGAATTTTATAAAATACTCCTGTCACAGACGTCTAAAGGTGGGAAACTATGTAATTTAATGTTAATTTATAAGTTTATAACGATCATTTCCACCTCCACTAGTTTCATTTCTTTTTATCTCACAACTTAATACGTTTTCCATCTTTTCCGCTATTTTGCCGGTTATTAACGCGCTCATCACTGTATATGCAATACCGCTATATTAGGCCAAAGGCATAACATCAAATCAAAGCCTATCATCAATTCCGTCGAGTTTTCTATTTTAGTTAATAAATTTAACATTATCTAATAAAAATGGTATTACCTATCAAGGAAAGAGATTTTATCACCAAAAGCTATACTTATTCTAGTTTTTCTACGTTTTAATTTGAAAAATGAGTCTTTCCTAGCCATACGAAAATTAAGAAATTATAGTACGTTCTTTAACGGTAAAATATTGCAAAACCTCTAAATTTTAAAGAACTTTGAAAAGAAAGAAACAAAGAAATTTGGCATACACGTAGCTAACAAGTCAAAGAAAAAAAGTGATATTGTGCCGATATGTGCTTTTGCCCCGGGGGTGGTTTTCACCCCCTTTTGGGGATGAAAAAATATTTGTCCAAAGTAAGTCCGGAAATGGATAAACTGACTAATTTTAAGTAACTTTTGTTCTATAGCTTTTTCGCCAAGTCAATACTTTTCGAGTTATATGCCAGTGAATATGTTCATTTTTTCAACAAAATAATCACGCTTTTAGACGGTTTTTTGCAAATAACTCAAATAGTAAGTATATTGTCAAAAAAACATTCTTAGCAATAATATAGCTTGTAAAGAATTTAAAAAAAAATGGTGTGTATATCACGTCTCTATATCTAGTAGAAGCAGAGTTATAGCTAATTAAAAATAGATTTATATTCGTCAAATTCCAAATGGAATACTTTAACGTGAAATAACCAAAAATGAAGCACATTTCGGGGAAAACTTATTACAACTTATTTAAAGTGTTTAAAAAAAGCTTCATATTTGTTTTATAAAAAAAATTCTAGCATCAAAAGTAAACAAGTTACGCTCAAAATAAAGTTAGTCCCTTTTTTTTTGGTAAAAAAATCGTGAAAATCACCCCCTAATTAGTATCTCAAATGAACTTAATCGTTACGACTTCACAAGTTTCTTGACACGTGTATGTATTGTTTATATGATCTGTAAGTTTCATCGGTTCAAAGTCCTTATTTTTGAAAGGGCTGTAGTTAAAAGGGGTTGAACGAGTCACTGATCACGAATGTATGCAAATTTAGAAACACCAAATCTTAATCAATTTTAGTCTAACAGAAAAACAAAAAAATACATGATATTCAGAAAAGCAATGCTGACTTTTTTTGTTTTTCGAGATTTTTGGTATCTCTAACAATTTTTAAGTTATTTTGAAAGAAAGTTTAAAACCAATTTTTTTCAAAAATTAGCACTTTGAATCGATGAAACTTACAGATCATATAAACACAACATAAGTAAAATAATTTGTGGAGCGGTAACGATTAATTTCATTTAAGCTGCTAATTAGGGGGTGGTATTCCCGATATTTTTTTTTGCCAAAACAAAAGGGAACAACTTTATTTTGAGCGTAACTCGTTAAATTAATTACTAGAAACTTTTTATGAAAACAGAAATAAAGCTTTTTGTAAACACTTTAAAAAAGTTATAACGGATTTTTCCCAAAAAGTGCTTAATTTTTTGGATATTTCACTTCGAAATATTCTATTTGAAATTTGGTGAATATGAATATATTTTTCATTGGCTATAACTCTGGTTCTACGAGGTCCAGAGACCTAACGCGTACACCATTTTTTTTTTACTTTTTTACAGGCTATATTTTTGCTAAGAAAGTTTTTTTCGACAAAATACTTACTTTTTGAGTTATTTGCGAAAAACCGTCTAAAAATGTAGTTATTTTGTTAAAAAATGAACATATTCACTCGCAAATAACTCGAAAAGTGTTGACTTGGCGAAAAAGCTCTATAGAACAAAAGTTACTTAGAATTAGTCAGTTTATTTATTTCCGGACTTATTTTGGACATATATTTTTTTCACCCCCAACAGGGGGTGAAAGTCACCCCCAGGGCAAAAGCACACATCGGCACAATATAACTTTTTTTCTTTGACATGTAAGCTATGCGTATGCCAAATTTCATGTCAATCCAAGCGGTTCTTTAAAATTTAGAGCAAAAACCGTGAAAGAATGTACTAATAGAACAATCGGAAGAATTTGGTTAAGAGAATCTTTGCTCTAAAGTTGTATAGATGACAAGCCTATAATGCCTCTAACTGAGGAACGTTTTGTTTTTGTTTTGTGCCTCAGCTAATTGATTAAATCATGTTCCAGTTGTCAAATAGCCGAGGGAGGAGGAATTATTTCACGAATGGCTAGAAACGTGAAAAAGACACAGATATTGTTCTGATCACGTCCATTGTACTTAACATATAGTCTAGCAGGAGACGACGAGTTGTTCTTGGTGAAAACGTAAATATGATTCAATGGTCTCCTCGATTTGCCAATAGCTCCAAATGATTTTTTCTGTAGTGACATATACAAGAAAATAAAGTCATCGAAAATAGAAACAAATCGAGACAAGACCCTATTACGTATAATCCAAGCACAAAAATTTATACCCGAAAAACAGTCACCAGGAATAAATTACTTCCACGATATTCTGCAAAACTTATCAAGAAAAATAACGAAGTTACTGCAAAAACATCAAAAGCTACAGTTCATAAGAAAAACATAAAATATCAACCTAAGTCAAAAACTAATTCGGAACCTTCCCTACAAGATCAGCCAGACGATAGGAACGAAATTGAAGATAAAGAAACTGAAAAACAAACCAGAAATAATTCACCTCAACCTGGGACAAGCAAGGATTTAGATTACTGACAGACAACCAAAAAAATAATATAGAAAAAAAATAAATTTAAAGTTTTCAAAATATCCAGAGTTATTAAATTCAAGAGCAACAGTTCCAGATAAATCGCTAATACTTCCCAAAAATTAGAACTACAGAAATTCAAACTATTCAGGATAGACCACATCCCTTTAGACAAATTCCATAAGTTCTCCTAAGGAAGAAAAACATCCAGGAAAATTAAACCAAAATTATGGAACCATAGCCATAGCCATTTTTTTTGTTAACTCCTGTATAGATGTTTATTAAAATTATTTGCCTTGTATATGTTACAGATACAAAAACAAAATTCTAGCAACGAAATTCCAGGAGATGCCAATCCAAAAGTTTTGTTCGTCCCTTACAAAACTTCTTCAGGGGATGGAGTAGTTATAGTACAACGACCGCTACCATCCAGTAAATTCTACCACGTGGAGTCAACACGAGGCTACCGCTTGAACATTCTGGACTTAATTGCGACGTACTAGACAACAAGATCAGCAATTGTAAAATTATAAAACACCATGTAAAAATCAATATTTTGTCTGCTAAAATCTCTAATTAAAGTCTGATTAAATATTAAAGTAAAGTCTGATTTTAAATTATTGTGTTCTTACTAAAACCTTTGTAAGTCCAAAATAAAAGTTTTAAATTTGTGAGTTCACTTTTTAAAAAAGTGTTTTTCCCAAGAACATTCATAATTAGCGTAATTCAAATGAGTTTCTACATTGTTTCATAACCGTCGACGAAACATGGTTCCACTGGTATACACCAGAGGCCAAGGAACTGTCGATACAGTGGACATCACCCCGCGAACGTGCTCTGAGGAGGGCGAAGACTGTCCAATTTGCCGGAAAGGCGAATGCCATCATTTTCTGGGATTTACAAAATGTGATCTATATCCACTTCCTGGAAAAGGGCAATCCGATCACAGGGCTTTACTATGCCCCATTATTGGCCCGATTTGACGCTGAATTTCAGAAAAAACAGCCCCAATTGGGAAAGATAAAAATACTCTTCCACCCTGACAACGCTCCGGCTCACATCGGCCATCGCCATGGCCAAATTGGTCGAACTGGACTACAAACTGCTCTTCTATCCAACGTATTCTCCAGATTTGGGCCTGTACGACTTCTTTTTGTTTCTAAACTTAAAAAGTCAATCGTCGGGCCTAAATTTAAGGGCAGCCAAAGTCCAAAAATTGAATTTTTTAAGTTTTTTGGGTTATGATTGAAAATTATTCTCTGAAATATTCTCTTTCTAACGATATATAACACATTATAGTATAAAATATCCATGGTTACAAAACTATTTGTTTTCTGAACGTCTGCACTCAACTTACCGTGTACCAGTAGCTTTATAGCCTATCAGAGTGTTTTATGTTTTTGCGATTTCCCGAATACTAGGTTTTTAACTTTTGATGTCAGATATCTCTGGATTCTTAGATGATATAAGGTCCAAATTTTTACAGTAGTTGTAGATAGATAATATATAGTCCCGCGTAAAGCTTTATTGAAAAATGTACAAAAACAAGTAAAATAAAAAATAAAATCTAAACTTTTTTGGGTTTTTTTTGTAAGAGTATTTTAAAAAAATTTAAAATAAATGTTTCTTTCACTCTAACTTTACGAAAATCTACGCGGGACTAAACAATGCATGTAGTTTCAAAATAAAACAAAAATTAGGTCTCTAAGTGCTTTGGTTCCAGAGCTATGTGACATAATGTTAACACTGTCGTTAAATGGGACTTTGGGTCCCCTTAAGTCGAATAGGGAGTTCATCACCGCCACGGAAGCCTACTTTGCAGACCTCAAGAAAAGGTATTTTTCAGATGAGTTAAAAAAGGTGAAGCACCGTTGAGTCAAGTGTGTCCAGCAAAAAGGAAACTAAATTCAGAAATAAATCGCCATTTTTCCAAAATTTTCGTTTTTCTTTTGAAGGCTAAGTACTTATCGGACCGCCCTAGTAGACTGTGCAACGCTGCAATATCTCAACATAGTATATTCATTTCTTTGCGTTCAATTTCTGTATACAGGGTGTCTCGGAAAATATTACGTTCCTTAAAGGTGTGGGTAGAATGCACCATTTAAAAGAAAACTTTCTTATAATTTTTTTTTCTAAAGTCATCTGTTGCCCAAAAAAATTAAAATAATGTCTTTTACTGAAATTTACATTTGGCAACACGGCAGTTTTATTTATTTTGACACAGCGAAGATTGTAAACACAAACAATAATTGTAAACACAAACAGTCATATCATAATCACCTGTAACTCCAGAATAGGTACATCGTATTGTTGTGATATTGTCATGATTTCGATCGCGAGTATCATGATATTATGTTAATTATGTTTAGTGCAAGATTTACAGCAAGGCTATTTACCTCGAAGAAAAACAAAATCTTCAGAGAACCCGAATTTCTGTGTAAAGTGTTGTGTGCAAATAAAGTTTATTTTACGAATCGTGTGTTTAACTTTCATGATTGCCAAAGTATGAATTTGTGGGCTGGGATTATTTATAATCATCTCATTGAACCAATCGAACTTCCCAGAAGATTGGATGGAGAGATGTACTCAAATGTTTTGCAACATGTTCTATCGATACTTCTTGAAGACGTAGCTTTATTGTAATAAAAATTTTTCATGTAAGTTAAAACACTATACATACCTTATTTATTAGATATTTAATAAAAACAACTATTATGCTGTTTTTCTATCACTATTATCAGTATTTTATCAATACATATTATTCCTATGGTCGATGATTCATGATAGTTGAGTTACAGTAAAATTATTTTAACACAGAACAAGGAACGCAGCGTTGCCGGCTGTATTTGCTTTTCTGTGGACATTAATCAAATGCATTAAAATTAATAAATTATTTTTTTGAAAACGGTTGACTTTACAAAAAAAATGTATCAGACTTTTTTGCTCTAAATGGTGCACTTAACCCATACCTTGAAGAAACGCACTATTTTCCGGGACACCCTGTATATGTAATACATAACGTAGTTTTGTCAAAATACACCGATATAAAATAGTCATTTAGTAGTATGACACTATCCATCAACTTGTTAAAATTAAAAAACATTCAAATCGACATAAAACGCAACCAAACACAATTTTTACAAAAATCCTTGTGACGTATCAGTATTTTACAATAAAATTTTCTATTCACATAAAACGAGTTAACACTATCCATCCGGTTCAACTTCAGCGTAACATACCCTAGGTTTATTTCTAAGTGTTCTTGATGGTGTACACATAGACATACCTGGTTTGGGAGATATTGCTCTCACTTTAGGGGCTGGTTCTTCATCTTCAGAACTCGAACAGGTTAGATCTACTATGTCTCTTTTCCTGGATTCTTCTGGTTTTACGGTTGACTCCAGTTTAGTAGTAGAGGAATTCGTGGGGTCAGCGTCAGTGCTATCTGAGCTGATTGGTATTATTTCTGAAAGTAAAATCATAGTCTTATCTTTAAAGATATCGATTTAAGATGATATAGAGATAAACATAAAATTACTGTCTTATAACTCACTGGTTTAAAATGTTATAATGCTAAATAAGGCGCAAAAGGCAGGGCATTAGGGTGTACACCACATGATGATGCTGCAAAAGAACTTGATCCACTTTTATATAGATATCATATAGATAGGACTCTGAAGCCCCAAAAAGTTTTAATTTTAATGTCTCCAAGGCAACAACAGGAAAAGGAACAACTTCCTTCTAATTTATATTTCTGAAATCTTAGTTTTTCATGTTTTTTTCTCATTTAGTAGAAAGTAGTAGAAAGAAAGTAGAAATAGGCGATGTTTTTCGAAAATTTTAAATATTTTAATTTTTATATTTATGTTCCGGGTATATTTGACAGCGAGCCCAAGTCACATATTCAGCCCTATTCTGTAACTTTTAACAAATCGAATAGAAATGACCACGTCGAATCGTAATTACCCGAAATCGGAATGTTTGATATCTATCGCGTCATTTTTGTGTTTGGATTGGCATTCTGTAACTCACATCGTAATCAGAGTAAATCGAAATCTTTAACTTCTATTTCACGCGGTCAGGAAGTGGTGGCAACCCCGTATTAATCAGCGAAATTAGTGTTCTGGACTTGTTTGTTACTTGGAACATGACACCGTTGCCATATCCTCAATGTTTTCATACTATCTTCAAGTTTTGACAAGTAAATAAAAATAAAAGAAGAATGTATAAAACAATAATAGAAAGTATTGGGTTGTACGGCGCTGAACTCTGGGAAATCAACCAAAGAAACAAGTCAAAAATCAAGGCGATGGAAATGAACTATTGGAGACGATGTTGCCGACTCACTAGACTTGATAGGGTGAGAAACGAAGATATTAGGAGACAAATGCAAATCGATCTAGATATAATAGACACAATCAAAGCCAAAAGACTTAACTGGTATGGACACCTTCAGAGAATGCCTGAAAATAGATGGCCGAAAAAAATAGAAAAATGGACTCCACCCACAAGAAGAAAACGAGGTAGACCAAGACGATCTTGGAGAGAAGATGTCGAAGATGCAATGACCGCCAGAGACTTAAAAACTGAAGATTGCTTCGACAGAAATCGCTGGAGATTAGGATGCGAGAAGCGGCGACAGCTGTAGAAGACTCGCTTATTATATATATATATATATATATATATATATATATATATATATATATATATATATATATATATATATATAAAATATTAGTGTAAATATTGGATGCGAAAAGCTCAAAACATGATAAATGGTTTTAAATTAATGATAATTAAAATTGTTATAAAAAAAGAAGATAAACTGATAATGTATAAATGCTTTTAAATCAAAGATAATATTTACATTGATGTTGTTAATTATTATTATTAATAAATTATTTAAAATCGATAAGATATTATTCCAGCTAAAATGACTGTTAAACAACTCTTCCCAAAAATGGCCCATTTTCTATAATTTGTTCAGACTATGAGCGTTGATTGATAAATATACAAGTACATATAGTGGTATAATATATTTATTAATCAACGCATAAGTCTATGTTATGTATGCTATTCTTATACATTATACCATTGATTGAAACTGTACAAGAAATAAACAAAAAAAGTATGGCAACACTGTGACAGGTAAACATTCAGAATATGCCAAATAGGAAATAAATTAAGGTTAGGTCCGATGCATACTCGTGCAAGATATCTAAATGAAATATATAATTCTCTAAATAAATAACACCACATATTAAACAATTAAGCAGCTACAAAGAGGTATACATACTATAAATAATTATAAATAAGTAGTAATCAATTATTTTCAGTAGATATAAAATATAACAAAACAAAATGCACTTGTGCCAAGCACAATTCCGATATCGATTAAATCATCTCGACAGGGTAAATGCTGTCGAAGTGATTTCTATTCACAATTACGATTGTAGAGATTCCGATGTAGTTATGGAATACCGATTTGGACTATTTCTATTCGACTTGGCCACTTCTATTCGATTTTACTTACTTCTGTCATCGAAATGAGTTACAGAATAGGCATGATTATTGAAATTATCACCTAACCTTTTTTACAAAAATCCAAACGCCACCTCTCACATCCACCTCAAAACAAATCCGTCCTTGCCTATTAGTAAAACCATTGTTTATATAGGGAAATAATTGGTCAGCAAAATAGGTAAATTTGTTTGATTCAAATTGAGACAGTCACCAGATGTCCCCACAATTTCTGTCAGGGTCGCAACGTCAAAATGCATAGACACCAAGTTGGATATGATCCTGATCCTATTCATAACACCCCAACTCCCATACATATTAGGAAAAATAAATATGTAGAAGAGTATATTTAGAAATTCAATTAATGATGTCATGATACTATACATTATATTATACAAATATAGAATAGCATGACATCATTAATTCAATTTCTAAATATATTCTTCCATATAATATATTTATTTTTCTTAATATGTATGCGAGTTATGAATAGGGGTGTTATGAATAGGATCATATCCAACTTGGTGTCTATGCATTTTGACGTTGCGACCCTGACAGAAATTGTGGGGACCTCTGGTGACTGTCTCAATTTGAATCAAACAAATTTTCCTATTGGGCTGACCAACTATCCCTATATAAACAATGGTAAAACCGTATATGTGACCAAATTATTGTTACGATAATATATTTATGAATAAAGGGATCCTACTTACCAACATCGCTAACATCATATATTACTTCTTGAGAGTCATCAATATTGATAACAGTGGTTTGATCCAATTTTGCGGTTAGTTTTTCATTGGTTTGGACACACCATGTACCATCCTTGTTCAGCTGGATTTCGTTGCAGTTTGAAGCAAGAAGCGGAGAGTTCAGAACCTCCGTAAAATATCTAAAATATGAAAATGGTGAATATCAAAAATAACTTTGTCAAAGACCAAGAAAAAAATGTATTGACAGTGGTCAATAATTACGACAGTACGACATTTACGACAGTAGGTACTAGGTTCCAAAGAGAGTCCCAGTTGCTTAGAAGGGAACTAGAAGGTGATCCGACATTAACTGATGTGTTGTTTAAAAATTTAAACTCAAAGACATTAATCGCAGTGCAAAAGTTTTTAACATCAACAATGACTCAGTGTGCAGCTTGCTTAAAAACTTCAGACTTTATGCTTGCTTGCAATGCATGTTCCGGGTGTCCCAATAAGAATGGCGCTCGGCCAGATCTCAGGAACCGTTTATAGTACAGCTTTGGGAAAAAAAATTTATAAGAAAAGTTGCCTCGAGAAAAGCCTGGAAATTATTTTCATAATTGTAAGTCCACCGCTAGAGGGCGTAATTGAATATCAAAAATTAAAAAATCGAAATTTTACAAAATTTGCCTCATGAAAAGGCACTGGAAATCCGATTATCGTATTCTTCATAAAATTCTGCGCATATTTTATTTCACAAGTTTAAGTCTACCTGTGCAAATAAGAGGTGGGGGTGAGTGGGAGCCTTGTTATGAAAAAATCGCTGAAGTCCGGTTCTGCTTAATCGATGTTTGCAAACTTGGTCTTGTTGAAAACAGCTCTTTTTCGTCAATGTAATAGTTATAATTTGGAAACAGCCTATTACGCAATATGCCTGCCAGGAGGCGCTATTTATTTTCTTTTTAGAAATCTAGTTTTCTTTGGAAAATATTAAATACACGTATGTATTTTTTTCCTGTATTACAAAATTAGACCAAATTAGCAACAGAATACCGAAAACCGCATGTCTATACCTTTTTTCTATCTCGAGATATCTTAAGAAACGTGTAAATTTTAAACATAACTGTTGCTGTCATATAAGTGGAAATATATAGAAGCAAGTAGTGTGCTAGGGAAAAAACAAAGAAACATTTTCCAGATGTCACCGTATATAATAAATCAAAACAAAATATGAAAAACTCTACTACTGGGGTGACGTCTTTGGGGATATTTCATTGCATATATTCTAGCCGCAACAGTTGCATTTCTTATGCATTCAAAGAATGTGGCTATCATGTTAAATGCTTCTTAGTTTGTAAGAATCATCTTGAATTTCACTCTGTATAAATTTTATATAAAATTTAATAGAAACAAACCGCAATAAACCATCAATGAACAAATTTTTATTTGTTTGACACATGATGACTTCTTGAAGTTAATACTTCTAATAGTTCTATTTTTTTCCATAGCACACTACTTGTTTCCACTTTGACTTCCTTAACTTAGTTTACCCGTGACAATAACAGTTATGTATTTATCTTAGTTGGGAATAGAATAATTGATATTAAAATATAATGAAAAAAAAATTAAAAATTTGTGTAGAAAATCTCACGTTTTTACATTTTCTACGATTCATCGAGAGAAAAGAAAATGCGCGGAGGCAACAATTCATAAAAATTTACATATTAACGCTATTTTTTTGGTATTATTTTAAGTATTAAAATTAGTGTAATATTTAAATAAAAATAAAATTAAACTGTTTAAAATATATTTATTTCGTTAAAATCATCATAATAGAAGTATAACTTCTTACTCGCGTACAAAGTACAAACACTCTTTTTTTGTTATATTTTATAGTGTTATTTGTCATATTGTTGTTTTGATTCATTATATACGGTGACATCTGGACAATGTTTCTTTGTTTTTTTCCATAGTACACTACGTCACTACGTGCTTCTATATATTTCCACTAATATGACAGCAACAGTTATGTTTAAAATTTACACGTTTCTTAAGATATCTCGAGATAGAAAAAAGGTATTGACATGCGGTTTTCGGTATTTTGTTGCTAATTTGGTCTAATTTTGTAATACAGGAAAAACATACATACTTGTATTTAATATTTTGCAAAGAAAACTAGATTTCTAAAAAAAAATAAATAGCGCCTTCTAGACGGCATATTACGTAATAGGCTGTTTCCAAATGATAACTATTACATTGACGAAAAAGAGCTGTTCTCAACAAGACCAAGTTTGTAAAAATCCCACTCATCCCCACCTCTTATTTGCACAGGTAGACTTAAAATTGTGAAATAAAATGTGCACAGAATTGTATGAAGAATACGATGATTGGATTTCCAGTGCCCTTTCATTAGGCAAATTTTGTAAAATTTCGATTTTTTAATTTTTGATATTCAATTACGCCCTCTAGCGGTGGACTTACAATTATGAAAATAATTTCCAGGCTTTTCTAGGGGCAACTTTTGTTATAAAATTTTTTTTGCCAAAGCTGTAGTATAAACGGTTCCTGAGATATGGCCGAGAGCCATTCTTATTGGGACACCCGGTACTTAGTGCCGTTTTGCGTGGTAGTACTAGACCATTAATAGTAGAACTTTAGTTATGGAACTTATAAACAACAAAGTTTTTTTTTATCTCTTAATTATTTCAGATTCAGGAGCTATGAGCTTAAGCCCAGATGTACCTCAGGTACGGCTCTTGAATATTCAAGTCTATATTCACGGATCCTGGCCGGATATGAGAAGTGAAGGCGAATGGGAGCGCAGAATAAAAAATGAAGTTCATCTTAGTTCTTTTATTTAAATAAAAGAAAATAATCTTTAATAATGCGTTATAAAGATTTAAAAAAACAAAAAATAATAGACTTAAATAGAGACTAATATAACTGTTTGTTTCTGAAAATATCATTGCTGTCGACAAATGTAGAATGTTAAAAATATTTATACAGTCTGTTCCAACGAAAATTTGACCCCCTCAGAAACTCAGAAACCAAGAGCTTCTTCAAAATCTAAAAAAATACGTCAATTTATATTGGGAGGGGGACGAATTTTCATGCAAAATTCATGCCCTCAAATGTAACCCCCTACTGCCACGCATCAACCCCCAGTTTTTTTAAATAGCAAGTGTGGTCGAGTGGCAAATAATTTGAAAGGTAATTTTTTTTCTCTACACGATACCCTATTTTATTTCTTCTTCTTCTTGTGGTGCTTTCTCCTTTAGTGGAGGTTAGCGACTACACTGGCAAATCTGTCTCTGTCCAATGCGGCTCTAAACAAAGATGTTGAATCAAGGCCGGTCCAGTCTCTGATATTTCTAAGCCATGAAATCTGGCGCCTACCGGGACCCCGTTTTCCTTCAATCCTACCCTGGATGATCAGTTGCGCGAGGCGGTACTTTTCGTTTCTCATTATATGTCCCAGGTAGCTAACTTTTCTGACTTTAATGATTTTCAGCAGTTTCCTATCTGTACCTATTCTCCTCAGAACATCTTCGTTGGTGGTGTGGGTTGTCCAAGGTATTTTCAAGATTCTTCTATAAGCCAGAGTTCAAAGGCTTCTAACTTGTTCATCAGTGCTGTGTTGAGTGTCCAGGCCTCCGTTCCATACAAAAGTATTGACCACACATAGCAATGCAGAAAACGACATCTAAGGCTGATACTAATGCTACTGTTACAAAATAAGCTTTTCATTTTGATAAACCCCTGTCGGGCTATCTCTATTCTCGCCCTTACTTCTTGTTTATAATCAAGTTGATTGTTGAACCAGCAACCAAAATATTTGTTTTGGCTTACGTATTTAAGCTGTTGGTGTTTCACATATCGAGGGGTTCGAGCGAAAACCCGATAACTAACAAAACCATTGTTTAGAGATAATCACGATTAAAGATTTTAGGAAGTTTGAAGAAGATTTAAAATCATCATAGGAAGTTTTATCAAATATTTGTTATTGCCAAATGGTAGAGAATTTAATATTTAGTTAGAATAATTTATTTTAAGGCCGGCCATTGGTAATGTTATAAGTATAGCCGATCCCATCACCTTTATAAAGTACACCACTCATAATCTAGAGCATATATGTATACCGAAAAATGCTTAACCTACTAACAATATATGTCGCTAGTTCCAGCCATATTTTTGTTATCCTACCTGTTGTGTATTGTTTATAAAAAAATGTGAAAGTTTTGCTTTTTTCTCAATAAATATAAGAGCGTTTATATCTAAATTACTTAAGTATTTAAATGAATTTCATGATAAAATTCCGTTTAGCACTACAGTAGAAGTAATGGAAGGATATAACGTTAAAAAAATGTGAATTAATAAAGTACTTTTTGCGTGGTGTACTTTTAAAATAAATTTCTGAAATTAATAGAAATTGGCATGTGAAACGTAAATATTCGACATATAATACGAATACAGTATAGGAATCTGTAAGAATCTAAGCTCTGTTAATGTAGCCATTATGTATAAGATGGCGCTACGAAAAATATTATATACATGTGCAAAATTCAGGAGCGGTATGGCCTGTTTGAAACTTTCCTTTGGAAATTTCGGTACTGTATTGAGAGTAATACCGTTTTGAGGGATGCGGGTGGTTCATTATTGCGTACTTGGAATAATATCAGGGCCCCGTAACCGGGCGTGCAACGCGTGCGGCGCACGCGTGCGTAACCCCAATGGGGCGCCAAACCGAAGGATTGGTAAATAAGAAATATTTATTTTAAATGAGATAATCATTTTTTATATACAATTTTATTTATTTCATGAACAGCTAGAGAAATCTCAAAAATCAAATATTGTGTTATTACTGAAAAAATGATTATTATTCCCGTCCTGAAATGTTGAACGTACTCCGTCTAAAATATATTACATTTTATTGTCCCTTCCTAATTTTTTTCTTTGAAGTATGTAGATAGATTGAATTACGCTTGCCATATGAAAATCAAACATCAAATCACACTCCTTGACGACTAGAAACATAAATTAGTACCCATAACGCAACTTAGCAGTTTTACTCCTATAAAGTGAATCTTTTACTCTAATGATAATTACCCTTAAGTAAACACATACTCTATGAATTATGATTATGTATTTAACTTGGGTATTACCTTTTCCCGTAAAATTAATAATGTATTAATAATAATTAAAATTAATAATTAATAAAATTAATATGAAACCATATGGTTGCTAGTTATGCAGACACCCTATATAAAATTTGTTTGAAAACTTTGATATAACAAAATATTATTGTTTATTTACTTGAATGTATATTTTTAATTTAATACACAGGGTGCTTCATTCATGTTGCAAAAAAATTTAAGGGGAAAGACGCAAAATGTCGCCTCTCAAAATTTTCCTGTGTTTTAAATGTGTTCATTTTTTTCGAATACTGAGAAAACTAATAAGTATTTTTAAAAAAATTAAACGCAGAATGAAAGAAAACGTTATTGCCGAGGGCCGACAGTCCCTTAGAATAAATAAAAAGTTTCTTTTGAATTAAATATTTGCAATTCACTAAATTTTCTCTGTTTTCACTAAGTTTTCAGGAGAAGTTTTTTCAGGAGAAGAATAGGAGAAGTTTTAATTGTAGAACTGTTTAAAAATTTGGAACGTCAGATTACGAAAACGCTCCATGTATTTTTTCGAACAGAACTTCCAATTGATTTGTTACTGTTTCATTAAACTCTCATGCAAAAATCATATTGCTATTTATCAAAAATATAATTCCTGCCATTTGACATGTTCTTCGTGTTAAACTTATTAAAATGCCCAGTTGGTGATAATACCAGTCTGATTTTTGCATAAGAGTTTAATGAAATCGTAACAAATCAGTTGGAAGTTCTGTCAGACAAAATACATGGAACGTTTTCGTAGTCTGATGTTCCAAATTTTTAACCTGTTCCACAATTAAAGCTTCGCCTGTTTCAGTGTTCCCGTACATCAAAGTTTGTCCGACTAGACACAGTTAAGTTAAAAATTTTCAGCTTGTTATTAATCAACTTCTTTTTTGTACGCGAGATCCAAGCCTATAATTCAAATTTAACTTATAAATAAGTGATTTTTACTCAGGTCAGCCGTTATGATGAAACATTTTATTTTAGGGAATATAGTATGGTATAGTTAGACCCATACCCAGACATCCAAAGTGAAAGTTATCCTCCAACACCAAATTGTTCTATATGGTCCACATTATGTTCAGAAAAAAGTCACACCATTTTGAGCGTCGGGTTTGGGGGGGAGAGGGGGGAGAAATCGGTAAATTCGTAGTTTTTTACGTTTTTCGTCAATATTTCTAAAACTATGCGATTTAGCATGAACAACCTTCTATACAAAATTGTTCTACATTAAATTTGAAACAAAAAAGGTCCTATGCATAACCCTTCTAAAATGAACGGTTCCAAAGTTACGGAGGTAGTATGTTATAATTGGTCCAAAAAAGGCCTAACCCAGACATCCGAAGTAAAAGTTTTCCTGCAACACCAAATTGTTCTATATGGTCCACATATGAGTGATCGCGTCTAACCTTAATTTATACCGTTTTTTTAGTTGTTATATGCATGTTTATCCGATTTTTTTGCCGGTACGGCGAGCTCTATTTCAAAAATCTTCTAGTTTCCTCCAAATAATATTTTTTCTAGATTTTTTGTGATATTCTAAATAAAATAAGTTTCTTGACATTTTTCTCCAAAGTTAATGGTTTTAAAGTTATAAGCGATTTAAATCCGAAAAATGCCAAAACGCATTTTTGGATTTTAAATCGCTTATAACTTTAAAACTGTTAACTTTTGAGAAAAATGTCAAGAAACTTATTTTATTTAAAATGTCCCAAAAAATCTAGAAAAAATATTTTTTGGAGGAAAACTGGAGATTTTTGAAATAGAGCGCGCCGCACCGGCAAAAAAATCGGATGGACATGTATATTTAACAATTAAAACACGACGGTTTAAATTAGGGTTAGACACAATCACTCTTTAGAATCTTCAAGCTGAATGTTTAAACTTCAATTTAAGAATCTGGCAACCTCAAAAGTTCTAATTTAAATATGAGTTTTTAGGCCTCGTAAATGAGCATTTTCGCACTTTTCAGATTTTAAATCGCCTATAACTCGAAAACTATCAATTTTTGAAAAAAATTACAAGATACCTTCTTGTTTAGAATGACCCACTAAACTTAAAAATATATGTTCCGGGGCAAAAAAACGTGATCTTTTCTATTTGTTTATAAAAATTGTTTAAACAGTTTCTGCCCAAAAATTCCACCCGGCACCCTTCAGATTTGTTTAGAGGGGACATGTTTGAATAGGAATCCACAAAGAAACCGAATCAGAAATTTTCCCAGACGGGAGCGGTCTCACCACATGGACTAAAATAGATTTCTCCAATACTTTTGGTTTAGATTTTACCACGAGATACGAGCACAGTATTTATCCAAGTAAAATTTTCAGCGAGACCCCGTCCTTAAACCGCCTACTAAAAAATTAAAAGTTCGCACCTGATATATAAAACGATTTCGAGTCATCTTAGCGAGGCCGCACCTGCATACTCTCTGTACTTAACTAAACTATCGACTCACTAAAAATTCTGCCGTTTGCGGCCTCGCTTAGATATCTATTGCGTTATTTCTCCGATAGAGGCAGCATCTCTCGGGAAAGAATCTTTTCTCTCTGTTGCGCCGGCATTTGGGGACCTCTCTTTCATACAACGGCCGGCCTTAAGTTTAATTTATAAAAACGTATATACAAAAAAAATAATAAAACGTGATATTTAACGGGTTTTACCTTGTTGAATGAGTATAACATTTGATTTTATTGTTTTTAATTTTTATTTTTTTTTTAATTATAAATTAAAAGTTAACTTTATATTATTCCAACAAAAAAATTAATCTACATTCTTTTTAGAAAATTGAAAGGTTTTCCGATTCTTCATTACGTCTGGAATTCGATCTACGATATAATTACCAGTTTTTAAATTTGTTTTTTAAGCATGCACCTCTTCTGGAAAAATATTTTCTTGGCACATCTTTATCAAATCCGTTTTCTTTGCTTCACTTATTGGAAGGGTAGTTTTATATAACTTTGGTAAATTGCCCGGAGTTGGTAAGTCTATGGTTGGTTTTTGGGATGTTTTTTGAGTATATGGATTGTTTTTGCCATTTAGGGCATAGAGTAGGAGTTTTTTTTTTAATTCAAACCAATATCTTCTGATATTTTTATTAACTGGTAAACTTTTCTGCGATTGTCTTCTTTAGAATATCATCCAGTAGAATCACTGTTAGCTACAGCATTCATTATATCATCTGAGAATATACACAGCGTTTTTGTAAAAAACTTTTGACGCACTGGAATTCATTCACGGTAAGCTAGTGGAAAGAAACATTTCTTACGAAATGTTCGTTCCTTTCTTTGGGAAGTTTTAGGGACAAGTCTAGTCCTAATTAGTTTGACAGTTTGTCAGTTATTGTACAAAATAAAACATTTTCTAGACTAGACTACTACTACTAGACTCCAGTAATTTATACATAGTTTGTTTCAATAGTGTTCAGACAACTTTTTAATACACTTAAATTTAAATTTACTACAATTGATTTGCTGTGTTCATTATAAATATGGCCCCATTCTAACCGCCTTTTTTGTTTTCGTAATATTCAATTTCCAATTTACGCCATGTTTTATTGGGTTTTAGCAGGAAAAAAGTGTGCTGAAATTTAATAAACTATCATAGTCTAAAATCCTTTATTGGAATTTCGTATGAATATATTTTCTAAAAATGAACAATTTTGTAATCTTCATCTCCGATAAAATGAATTATCAATTTTTAACTTAGAAATATTTCTCTACAGGATTCTCATATTATAAATATGTCTACAACAAAGTATTTTTATCAGTAAAGTTATATATCGGTTTGGTGTCATTTAAAAATAGGAGTTAACGGTTTTTACCATGTTTGGTTTTTATTAGTTATTGTGCTTAAAAATATAAATATCAAATAGTAACATTTACCAGTGATAGGAGCAGTATTTTTACTACAGCAGAAATAAAAATACAGGATTTCATAATTTTGGTATTTATCGGGTTTTCGCTCGAACCCCTCGATATATTGGAAGAGGTAAATTTTTGTTCCTTGATATTTTCATAACTTTGGTTTTCGCATTATTGATCTTCATCCCCATTTTTTCACAACTCTCAGAAACCCTATCCAACAGTATCTGCAGACTATGGTCCGAATCAGTCATTAATACCGTGTCATTTGCATAGCGGATGTTATTTACTCTTTGACCGTTTATCCTGATTCCTTCTAAAGAGTGCGATAAAGCGTTCGCAAATATTACCTCAGAATAGACGTTAAACAGTATGGGTGATAACACACAACCCTGTCTAACACCTCTTTGTATTTCAATTGGCCTCGACGTGTTACCATTGGTGTTTATGATTGCTGTCTGATTCCAATAAATAGCCTCTATAATTTTAGAATCTCTTTTGTCGACTCCGATGTCGTTCAATCTTTCTATTAAGGTCTTGTGCTTCACCCTATCGAACGCTTTCTCAAAATCTACAAAACAGACAAAAAGGTCTGCTTGCTGATATTTGCATCTTTGTGCCAGAGTTTGAAGACAGAATATTGCTTCTCGTGTCCCCATACCTTTTCTGAGTAAAATTGTTCTTGACCGGTGACCTCGTCACATCTTTTATATATTCTGTTCTGTATGATTCGCAAGAAAAGCTTCAGAATGTTATTTAATAGACTTATAAGGCGGAAGTCCTGACATAATTTGGCGTTCTTCTTTTTAGGCAGTGGTATGAAGACGGATTCAAGCCATGTTTTAGGGATCGCCCCTGTATTGTAAACATTATTAAATAGTCCAAGAAGAAGGTCTAAGTTTTCCTCGTTGATTAACTTCAATAGCTCAGCTGGTATTTCATCTTTTCCTACAGATTTGTTGTTTTTAAGTTGACGTAGAGCATATTCCATTTCGGACTTAGTATTGGAGGACCTTCGTCGTTTTCTTTATTATTTAATGTAGGAGGTTCTCTGATGTCATAGAAGAGTTCCTTTATATAGTCTTCCCACATGTTTATTTGTTCTTCAGGGCTTGAAATCAGTTTGCCTTCTGCGTTGATTAGATTATTTGGTCCTTGTGAGTATGTCGTGCCTGTGAATTCCTTGAGTTTCTTATGAAGATGGAAGTCTATTTTATTTAATTTGCGTAATAAGTTTGAAGATAATTTTGGACTTAACACAAACTGAACGACGTGTCCTTCTAGGCTTTTATTTTTTTTTTGAAATGTCTATTCAGCAATCTGTTAGTTATAAAAATTCTAACAATAAGCGTCTTTGGGGTTTGAAGTAAAAAAAAAATTGACGTTAGAGAGGTCAGTCCAATGACTGGACCTCTAGTATGGAACAAACATGACATTCCGATAATAATCTAGGCATTTATAAGATTAGATTTATTCGTGGTTTATTTCTAACGAAAAATATACATTTAGAAAAAAATACTGTACTCACCCATCTATACGCAAATCATCGTACAATGCAGGCTTATCACATACGGGACAATTCCAGGTGGGTTTCTTTTCATTCATTTGCAGAAACAGATACGCATCGAAACATTGTAAATGCATGCAGGTTATAGGTCTACAAGGAGTAGTCATTCTCAGTTTACCGAGAGGGCACATTAGCGAAACTCTTAAAGACGTAGTTGCTATTTCGTCGCCATCGTCGTTGAGTTTCTCTTTAACTAAAATTTATTTTCTTAGTAAAAAGTACAGAATATTTATTAACGATTTTTTTATTACAAACATTGCCACACCATTGGATTCAGATATGACTCTATACTAACTTTACATTCAAGACGCAGTAGAAATAAACAAACCAAGACACGTTAAATGCTACTAAGAGCACTCCCGAATCATAATTTACAATGTATAAACTTTGGAAATCATGATTTGGGATTTACAATGTATATACATTGTAAATTATGATTCGAGTAGCATTTAACATGCCTTGGTTTGTTTATTTCTACTGCATCTTGATTGTAAATTTAGTATAGTAAAAATGAAACCAAGTAAGTGGTGTTTTGTTCCTTGGTGTGTAAATACCTCTACAGGCAATTCTGACAAGATTTTTATTACAGTTCCAGCTAATTTAAAACGTAAAAAGGAAGTATCAATAAAAACCAAGCTTTTTTCTTGTGAAAATCACGATCACTTCTTTATTGTAAGTTATGGATCTTTTCCTAAATAAATGAGTTTTTAAATTACTCATTTTTACTCAATTTTATGATATGTTTTAGATATAAATTAGCTTGGTTATAAAAAAAATAAATTATAAAAATTCTTAATACCTACAGTCGAAAACCTCGTATTTTGGACTTCTAAATATCTGTTTAAATATCCAGGCAATGAAATGGGTTAGCAATAAAACTTTTTACAAAAATAAAAAGTACCTAGTTTATGATCTGTCAATTTGTCTGGAGGTTTAAAAGACTTGGTGTCCATAACATAGTAATAAAGTAGGTACCTATTTATTACCGACAGACCCTATAAATTAGACATCATTTAAATTAGTAGGAAATTGTACATAAAAATTTTTTGGTTTAATTGCAAAATATTTTATTAAGCGGTACCATTTTACTACAACGTATTCCTATACCTAAGCGGATAAATTTATTAAGGGAGAGGCGCAAAATCTGGGGCAATTGCTATTTAAATGTATTAATTTTTTCGAATCCTGAGAAAACTAATAAACATTTTTGAACAATTTGAACGTGGAATGAAAGATTACATTATTACTGAGGGCCGAAAGTCCGTTAGAATAAACAAAAAGTTTCCTTTGAATGAAATATTTGAAATTAAAAGTCACTAAATTTTCTCTTTTTTTTCACCCCTGTACCTTATTAAAATAAACATTCCACTACTCTGTGGTTGATTTATTTCTTTACAAGATGACAAGAAATCAGACACCATTGTTACATCTACAGTAGGTAGGTTAAGCGAATCAGCTTTTTTAAAACCTTTCATTTTATTTATTTATTTGTACCACCCAAATTATGTCCTTAGAAATAGTCTACCAACTTTAAACTAAACAAATTCACTAGAAAACTCCACGTTAGTCCTGATAAAACAAGAAGAGAACAAAATACAAAATAAAATGACCTGAACTAACATCAAAAGGTACTAAAGAATAACACTGTGGACATGACGCGTGCTGGAGTATACGACTAATGACGTCAGAAGCGTTTTCTTGAAATTTAAAATAATGCTAGATTTCTAATAAAGTTTTTTCATAAGACAGACTTCTTTAATTTTCTTTATATTTTAGACAATTATTCCTAGGGTGTTGGTGTTACTAAATTGTTTTACATGTTTAAAAGTACTATTAAATTTTTGTGAACATCCCTATTAATGGAATTTATTTATATTAATATTTTTTCTCATTGCTATTTATAGTGCAATTATCAAATAACAAATCTGCCCACATTTATAACTTAAATAATAAGCATGTTATTTGAAAAAATAGCTGTAATGTTGGAAATCAGAATCTTTAAACGCGATTTCCCGAAAATCTATTTTTTTTTAATTGGGCCTCTATATTACTGAGGGTGAACATATGTATGTATGTATTTGTATTTATATTACTGTATATAGTCCGTCCGCTATAACTTTTCCCATGCGGTACGATTCATTTTCAATCAAATTAAGTCAAAACATAAATTGAGACGAACGTCGATGTGTATATACATTTTGTATACTGTATACTATATACTACACACATCGGCGTACGTTTCACTTTCTGTTTTGACTTAATTTGATTGAAAATTAATCGTACCGTGTAACGATGTGATGCCACGACAAGCGATGAGCTGCTCTACCAAAGACGACCGGAGGAGTGTCAGCGTTGGCGCATAGCACCGCTTGGGGAAACCGAAGGAGAGGGCATCGAGAGCATATTTAAGGCGAGCTAGGAGAATGAGAAGAGACACATTCTCGATTCAGACGTCGAGTAGTAAGGTCACTGCCTGCACACCTTGCTCATACCACTCATACCGACGACTAGCGAGGAGTTTGAGAGCGTTTATCGCTGAAGACGGTGTTCACAGTTAGCCGGAGGAGAACGGTATATCCCACCGAAAAACCAACGACGCTTGGCCGTATAACTCCAGAAAGGTAGACGGATTAATGGGTTTCAGAGGAATACTCTGGCCCTGGGCCGAGTGCAATACACTCGACCCCGTACTCTATCCAACGAGTTTACATACGGCTCTAAGAACAAGTGCCAGTACGGGGATATATCTACTCCAAAAGGCTTCCAACGAGGGACCATTTAGCAGCGAGGTAAATCGCACAGAATCGGTAAATATAGTCACTTTCAAAAAGCGGAAAAGCACGGAGGGGTAGGACAAGCCACCTTTATCCCTGGGGTTTACCCCCCAGAACACCTTGAGGCTGAGGTGCCCTCCGATCGCCAGACTGCAACTAGAACCAACTCGAAATGCCTTCCTCTGTAAGGTTCGTCTCTTCTACCCGGTCGCTCCGTTCACGGACGGCCCAGACAAATGCCGCTACACAATCCCAATCATCCAACCAATTCGCCAACCTAAATCAGGAAGGCAAATTACCCCCCACTACCCAGTACAATCGTCTCCAGACGGAGCTAGACCTGGCCAGCTTAAATGCTGAGATGAAAATTGTCCGTGACAAGTACCAACAGGTCTATCTCCGTATGGAGCAAGAGGACTCCAACAACCCCCTTCTCAAGCGATTTGCTCACGATTTTCCGCCACTTCCGACTAAAACTAGTTCTCGGCAACAAAGCCATCAGGTGAGACAGGGAGCAGTTTCACGAACCACTAAACCCATTCCATCGACACAAACACTTTCTCTACCAATTTCTCTACCAATTAATCAATCACAAAATCCAGCTTCACAAACCGCAAACGTCAGCACAAATAATCAACAATCCTCAGAATTCGTCTTCCAACGAAGACAGATCCGATCATATGCCAACGCCGCAGCGAGTTCCCGCTCAAAAAACCCAAACGTCGTCAATGCAATCAACGACCCTACTCTTTCAGAATACCTTGTAAAAGATCTGCCAAAAGATCTTTGCAACAAAAGAACCTTCTTTCGGCAATTAAATGCCACAACACTTCTTTCGAACAAAATACATTCATGCAAAGTCCTTTCATATGGTATCGCACATTTGCGACTTTTTACTTCCATTAGAGCAGAAGAGATTGAAAAAAGCATTCATAAAGCCACAGGCCAAACCATGGTTACGGTCCACAGCCGTAACAAAAATCCAAACTCCAGTAACAAAGAACCCACATATCTCTTCTGCATCACTGGCATTGATGTAGACTATTCCGAGGACGAAATCACCACCTTGCTCGCCGAACAGGAATTCCCTGTCGAGAAACTCGAGAGTAAAATCTTTCAGACTCGGCCGGGATTCCAAGGTGGTCAAGGTGGTGACGAAGTCACTCGAAAAGTTCACCACTGCTCTAAGCCGAGGTATCACCCTCGACGGCGAAATTTACAATGTCGAAATGCCACCAATTCAGATCCAACAATACCCACCCCCAAATATTGCAGCAAATGCTGCACAAACGGTCACTCCATCGACGAATGCCCTCAAAAAGCATTCGTCTGCCCTCACTGCGGTGGTAACCACAAGTCAAGCGCCTGCAGCAATCAAAAATAACCCAAATGCCCAAATTGCAGCGGTGAACACCCTGCTTATTCCAACAAGTGTCCACAGAGGCACACAATTCCAACCGTACCACAAGAGGTACAGCCACTTTCGATCGAAAGATCATTCCCTCCCTTTGATCTACCTACGGAAGCTAAAAACATCTTGTCAATCCAGACCGCTTTGTTGCTGAATCTGCTGCCGGAACTCCGTGAGCACATCGCTACCATCACGGCTTATCTAATTAGCCAAGTCTATGACCACTCCACTGTGGTGCATGGACATGGAAGCAATGTCAAACTGACATTCCACCCCAACCACTAAGCGCACCCCCTTATGGATTTCACCCTAGGTGCAGTTAACTGTCAGGGTCTCTCCAAAAAGAGACCCCTCATCAAGAATATCCTGTCGAAACATAACATTCAAATCCTTGCACTCACAGATACTCTGTCGAAAAGCGATCCACATTTCGCAGGATATTCGATCATTCATCGAAACCGCTGTCAGGTTTCACGTGGGAATGGTATTCTCGTGAAACACGGAATACCACACAGCGCACATACATACCCACCAAATTTTCGTCCACCTGACGTGGACTTCCTGGCAGTTGACGTGCACATCCCCAACAACGAAACCCTCACGATAGTCTCTTACTACAAACACCCAGATCAACCACTCAACAGGCATTTGCTAGAGTATTTTTCAAAGCTCGGCAAGGCCGTGTTGAGGGCGATCTGAATTGTAGACATACACAGTTTGGTGATCACCGACAAAACCCAGAAGGCATCCGCCTCACGGATTTTCTACTAGACCTTCCAATCTCACGAATCACCAACACTGAATACACGTTTCTGAACGCCGCTGGGGCCTCTATTGTCGACCACATCCTAGTTACTAGTAACATTCTGGATCGGTTCGGGGATAGATGCCACATAGGCGACTCAATAACGTCAGACCACGTACCAATTCTTGTCAACACTGACATACGAATTCCAAAACAACCCAACCCTCCAAGAACTATAAGAGACTATCGTCACGCTAACTGGACTGAATTCCAAAATTTCATCACTCAAAATCTCCCTATGTTAGGCGAACTCGATACTAACGATAGTATCGACACCAGTGCAACCGAAATTGAGAACCTCATCACCGAGGCGATCACGCACGCAATCCCACTTAAACAAATAACCTATACATCACCGGCACTTCCACAATACATCATTGCCAAAATCCAACAAAAAAGACGTCTTCTACGTCAATACAAGGCCAACAGAAATCCACTAATCAAAACAGAATACAACCGAATCTGCGCCAGGATAAAGAGAGAGATATCTGACCTAACGGCTCGCCGGTGGGAAGATGCTACCTCAAAACTGGACTACAGAGACGGAAGTAAATTCTGGCACAAATTCAACGTCCTAACAAAACAAAAACTATCTCAACCATCTCATCTGTTGGTCAACAATCACATAGTCAATTCCCCAGAAGGGAAAGCTGAAGCATTCAGAAATTCGCTTCAAAACAACTTTCAAACTCCAGACAACCCGAACTTTGATCGCTTATTTAAACTCAACACAGAATACATAGTAAATGTTACTCTCAACCACCACGTTCCAGTCTATGATCCTATCATGGACCCCCTCACAAACAGGGAAACGGAGAGCTTTTGCCAAATAGGTAAAAACAGCGCTCCCGGACCTGATGGCATCAACCGAAGGTGCCTCAAAAAACTTCCAGAGAGTATCATCCCTCTTCTAACTAAAATATTCAATGCATGTCTCAAAAATAGCCACTTCCCTACTCCTTGGAAAGTGGCCAATACCATCATGCTTTTGAAAAAAGGCAAACCCCCAACCGACGTGGAATCCTACAGACCAATCTCTTTAATCAACACTCTGGGTAAAGTTCTTGAGCTAATCCTTAAAGAAAGGCTCAATAACTTTCTCGAAAACCACAATATCATACCAAAATTCCAATACGGATTCCATTCAGGTAAATCTACTCAACATGCATTAATAGATTTCACAACTAAAGTCACTCAAACCATCAACGATGGTTCATTCGCCATAGCCACATTCCTGGATGTGCAGAAGGCTTTCGATCAGGTCTGGCACGACGGACTTGTTCGGAAACTTTTGGACATCGGGCTACCATTACAATTTACCAAAATTGTACACTCATACCTCCACAACCGAACTGTCAGAGTAAAAATAAGCGAGCAAAAGTCCACCCCCTTCACTCCACAAGCTGGAGTTCCCCAGGGTTCAGTCCTAGCACCGCTGTTGTACATAATCTACAACAGCGATATCACTAATCAAAATATCCCAGGTACTCGACTGTTTCTCTATGCAGACGACACGGCTCTGCTCACGACAACCTCTCGATACAACCCACGACTCATCCATAGAAGAGCCCAGGCTCTGTTGGACGGGGTCGGGGAATGGTGTTGTAAGTGGAGAGTCACGCTAAACGCGAACAAAACAACAACAATTGTGTTTCGCGCCCCTTCTGTGTTACATAGAATCATAATAAATGAAGACGACCAATATCCACTGAGACTGTTGGGAGAAAGGCTTGTTGTTAGCCCGACTGCAACCTATTTGGGAGTACTGTTCACCAGGACTCTTAACTGGTACGCAGATCTAAAGGCAACTTTAGATAGGGTAAGGAACAGGGCCAGACTTCTCAACCCTCTCTCTGGACGAATTGGCAAGACACACAAGAAGACTCTCATTCACATTTACAAGACCTTTATTCGACCTGTCATGGAATACAAATCATGCCTCTACTCTCTTTGCGCTAGAGCAAAACAAGAGAGGTTGTTGCGAGCGGAACGTAGAATCTTGCGTAGATGCAACTACGAGCACTGGAGATATCCCTCAAACGAAATCCATAACATCTCAAACATCCCCAAAATCACTGAGAGAATAAACTCTCTGAACAGGAACTTCACAATCAAAGTAATCAACGGTCCCCCCTCCGACACACAAGAATCTCTCAAATGTTCCTGTTCATCTTCCGGCCACGTATTCTACCGAACGCCCAAACACAAAAAGATTCATTTACCGTCTGCTCTAATAGTCCTGTCGCCAGGGGGGGTACAACGGCCTTCTCAATTCAGATGGACTTACCCAAGTTTTTTTTATGTATTTTGGCCCGTAGAACACGAATTTTTTGGGTAACAGTTGATCCGGATGTCGATAAGATTGTTATAAACAAAGAAGTTGAGGAATTACATAACAGCGATTTCTCGCAAAACAAAACAATTTTTTGTATTTTTTGGGTCATTCTAACCAAAAAATGTTCCTACAAATTTTTTCGTAGGATGCATAGTTTTCGAGATAAACGCGGTTGAACTTTCAAAAAATCGAAAAATTGCAATTTTTGAACCCGAATAACCTTTGAATAAAAAATAAAATAGCAATTCTGATTACCGCCTTTAAAAGTTCAAGTCAAATTTTATCTGTTTTGAATGTTTGCATTGCTAAAAATTTATTTTTTGATTGTTAAAAAAAGCTATAAACACATAGTGTTTCCCGTGCCTAATACATGCGTTTTAATGCATGCTAGGTAGAAATAGCCCCGCTTGCACTTTTACCTCCTCTACCTACTCATTCGATTTTAAATGAGAAATCATTGAAAACATCACTCAAGCACTAGGTGTTTATAGCTTTGTTTTAACAATAAAATAATACATTTTTAGCAATACAAATAATTAAAACCGATATAATTGGACTTGAACTTTCAAATGCGATAAGCAGAATTGCTATTTTATTTTTTAATCAAAAGTTATTCGGGTTCAAAAATTGCAATTTTTCGATTTTTTGAAAGTTCAACCCCGTTTATCTCGAAACCTATGCATCCTACGAAAAAATTTGTAGGAACATTTTTTGGTTAGAATGGCCCAAAAAATACAAAAAAATGTTTTCTTTTGCAAGAAATCGCTCTTATGTGATTCCTCAACTTCTTGGTTTATAACAATTTTATCGACATACGGATCAACTGTTACCCAAAAAATTCGTGTTCTACAGGTCAAAATACATAAAAAAACTTGGGTAAGTCCATCTGAATACAGGAGGCCGTTGTACCCCCCCTGGCGACAGGACTATAATGCAAACATGCATTGACGAACTCCCGGTAGAGTACGAAAACATCCTCGAGGCCAGTGGCGGCTCGTGGTAATTTAAGGAGGGTGTTCAATTAAAGAATGTAATTATACAAACGGTGAATAAGCGCCGCAAGCGAAAAATTTTTGGGGCCTCGCCAAAAGATGTTCTGTAAAATGAAACCTATCTTTGACCCGATTAGTCAGGATGTCACACACTTTTTTTGTTTTGTGCAGATTATGATACCTACTGAATGATGGCGCCTCTTCGGTGGTGAAGGTGGAGGCAGAAGTTACGAATAATGAAATGGCTTTGTCAAAACTGTTTCAAAATCCGTTTATTTTAACGGCATCCAAAGACCGAGATTAAAATTATAGTTTTATTCTTTGAAAATACTAAACATGGAAAATAAAATAAAGAATGCAGTTTATCACACCCACATAATCACTAAGTTTTTCTATATTGTTCAACTTTAAAACAATGTTTAAACTTTTTGTTTCTTATTGCACATTCTTGTACCAAATTTATCTCCGGCCAAGTTAGTCCATTCTTTTTATAAGAAGTCGATTTTCAAAACTATTTGCATTTTCTTTTATAAACTTCACGGAATAAGGCTCCATCCTAAAAAAACTACCTACCAATATTGTATTTAATAAAATCCCACAACAGAAAATGCCCAACTGTGAATCGAAACGCTCCAAACCGGTCTCTGTGTGCAGTGCACAAATGGTCAATGTTTTAAGATAGGAGAATCCCTGGTTCACGGATTTAAGAGCTCTCGTTCTTCTATAGGGTTACTGTATAGTGGCTTGGTTCAATTTGAATTCTGCACTTACCACGTGCATCTAGCGTAGCGGTGTTGTGCAAACAAATTATGTGATTAGTAAATACAGTTATATTTTAATGATACTATGATATTTATGAGATTTAAGAAAAAATATTTTAATGATATTTATGAGATTTTTAAAAATATGTATTTTGATTAAATTTGATTGGGTGTTCACTGCACAAGTGAACCAATGGAGAAACCGCCCCTGCTCGAGGCTACCCCGTTAGCCTTCCGTACCCACCTATAACATATCCTCTTCCCTACCCCGGACAGGGAGAAGTTGGTTTTTTGCGGTTTCCCAACTTCATTGCACAATTATACCTGTTCGTCCCAAGAAAATAGCCGCAACTATTTTCACCACTCGAACGCTCACTGTCCACGCTGCGCTCAAAAGCCACCTCCTGACCGCCGACGAGGGACGCAGGTTCGCCTGTCGTACAAGGGTTTCTAGGGAGACTGGTCGAGAGCAAAGCACGGACAGTACACGTAAATGTCTATGGAACCAACAACAACTCCATCAAACTTTGTTCTCTGTTGCCTTTTTAGCCTTCTGGACACCACCGTCCGGCATAACCTAGGAAACCAGAAACACCAGGATACGACACTTGCCCCAGTGTGTTTTTCGGACTGTTTGCTTTTGCGGCCACATTTTACATTCACTTCAAACCCTGAAGAGGACTAAATCCTAAACGGGGACACTCATTGATAGCATTTCTACATAGCAATTTATTCTATACACGCAAATCAAACAATGAGAAGAATTAGAAGAGAAAATGAGTCGTGGCTAGCGAGTTGAACTAGCCATGGCTCAACAGCTGCTGCTAGCGTGTTGAACTAGCATTAGCTGGCTTGGCAAAAGATGCACCGTATGTGAGGTGGGACTATACTCTGGGCTAATTAGCAAAATTCATGGAAAAGTTATTTACCAGCAATTTTATTGCTGGAATCGAATTATAAGATCCCATATATTAATAATATAGGTATGCAAAGTCCGCAGATAGTGTGCTAATTTTTTTATAAACAAAATGGCACCGACAAATCGAATTTTTTTTCAATTATTGCTCTATAATTCCGAAGATTTTAACTTTACAACAAAAACACTCAAATAAAAATTCACCACAATTAAATTCTGCATAGAGATATGTTTTTCCCGATTTGCTCCGACGAAAATTTTCCTCGGAAAATGCGGGTTTTCCCAGCAAAATCTGTCATTTTCAAATAAAGTTTTAGGTAAGTAATTATTAATCAATAATTAAATAACTTAGTGACATCAAAGCTTTCTTAGTATAGATTGTAATTCCAGAAGCCGGTGAAAATTCAACGAATATTTTAGCAACAATTCAATTGTTAATTAACAATTTACGATCACAATAATAACCAAAATAATCATGATACATTGATCAAACTTATAAAGATTATAAAGATGAGATGCTTATTTAATATTTTATCGACAAAATATAAATTTTTCGTTTTTTTGCATAATCTTTAAATTTTGAAAAAAAAAAGGTATAATACGCTGGTCTAATTAGTAAAGTACAAAGAAAGGTTATTTATCAGCAATTTTATTGCTGTAATCGAATATTATGATCCTATATATTAATAATATAGGTATGCAAAGTCCGCAGATAGTGTGCTACTTTTTTTATTAACAAAATGGCGCCCCCAAATCGTGTTTTTTTACAATTATTGGTCTATAACTCCGAAGATTTTAACTTTACACCAAAAACACTCAAATAAAAATTCACACCAATTTAATTCTACATAGAGGCATGTTTTTCACGATTTGCTCCGACGAAAATTTTCCTCGGAAAATGTATGTTTTCCCAACAAAATCTCGAATTTTCAAATAATTTTTTTGGGCAAGTAATTATTTATCAATAATTAAATACCTTGGCGAAATAAAAGCTTTTTTGGTATAGATTATAACTGCAGAAGCCGGTAAAAATTAAACGAATATTTTAGCAACAATTCAATTGTTAATTAATAATTTACAGTCGCAATAACAACCAAAATAATCATGAGACATTGATCAAACTTAGAAAGATCATAAAGATGTGATGCCTATTTAATATTTTGTCGACAAAATATAAATTTTTAATTTTTTTGCATAATCTTTAAATGTTAAAAAAAATAGTTATAAACAAATTAATATTTTTCAGAAATTGTTTATTATGTTATAATTTTAAAAAATACTTAAAATGCGTATTTCAAAGGTCTTAAAAATGAAAGCTTTAAAAATTTTTTCCAACCATTCGCAAAAAAGTTATGAAGCAGGAAAGTAAACATACGATTACTCCGGTATTTATAATTTGTTTTAATTGTTTCAAAGCTTAATGGCTTATGGTACAAACTAATTACTCTCAAAAAAATGTCAAACATTAGTTCAATGGTTATATTTTAATCAAAGATTAAATATGTTTTTTTTTGTAATTTTTAGCGCGAAAGTAGGCTTGATACAGAGCCGGAGATGTTCACTCGAAGCGACTGACGCTTTAAAGCGACGCTTTAAACTCGCGTGAGTTGTGTATGTGAACGGGTATAATACATAATACATAGCTACGGTACTGTATTAGTCGACTTTCGCGCGTGTAAATTACAAAAAAAAATATTTATAATCTTTAATTAAAATATAACCATTAAACTAATAATCGCTATTTTTTGTAAGTAATTAGCTTGTACTTTATACTCACTTTTACGCTTTGAAAGAATTTAAAAAAATTATAAACAACGTAATAATCGTATGTGTACTTTGCTGTTTCATAACTTTTTTGCCAATGGTTGGAAAAAAGTTTTAAAGCATTCATTTTCAAGATCATTGAAATACGCATTTTACCTATTTTTTAAAATTAGAATATAATAAAAACTTTCTGAGAAACGTTAATTTGTTTATAACTATTTTTTTTAAACATTTAAAGATTATTCAAAAAAATTAAAAATTTATATTTTGTCGACAAAATATTAAATAGGTAAGAGTAGTCTTTATAAGATTTCAAAATTTGATCAGTGTATCATAATTATTTTGGTTATTATTGCGACCGTAAATTATTAATTAACAATTGAATTGTTGCTAAAATATTCGTTTAATTTTTACCGGCTTCTGGAACTATAATCTAAACCAAGAAAGCTTTTATGTCACCGAGTTATTTAATTATTGGCAGATAATTACTTATCTAAAACTTTATTTGAAATTTAAAGAATTTGTTGGGAAAACCCGCATTTTCCGAGGAAAATTTTCATCGGAGCAGATCAAGAAAAACATATCTTTATGCAGAATTTAATTTTGGTGAATTTTTATTAGGGTGTTTTTGGTGTAAAGTTAAAATGTTCGGAGTTATGGAGCAAAAATTGAAATAAACACGATTTGGGGGCGCCATTTTGTTAATAAAAAAAGTAGCACACTATCTGCGGACTTTGCATACCTAGATTATTAATATATATATAATCATAAGCTTCGATTCCAGCAATAAAATTGCTGGTAAATAACTTTTCCCAAAAATGGTCTATTCTCCGATAATCAGCCCATACTACTATGCCTAGGCGGACGCCACAGTAGTGACGTGGGTCTTGCCATGATCGTTATCGCAGTAGGCGGTAGTAGCGAGGAATGATCTCCGGATCGGAATATAGGGCTATGTTGATTTAACGTAGCGAGATTGTTATTGTATATAAATATACTGTTTATCGTATTATTTTAATGTTGCTATTATGATCGGATAACTGTAATAAAGTTTAATATTGTTTTTCCTTTGAAGAAGACGGAATTATATTTTATTTCATTTGTTTTAAACTGTATATAAATATAATATAAAATAAAAATGTATACCATTTTTATTCAGTTGCAATGCGAAGGCAAAACAATCTTACTTTTCAATTAGAATACGGAGTGCAGTCCAGTCCCTTGAATCGCGATTTTCGGCTCTTATTGGAGCCTTCATCGGAAGGAACGTAGGCACTGTTCTCCATATTTTAACTGATTCGTATCGAGAGGTTTTCCCACCCATTGCAACTGAAGTGATGACAGTAGGTGGCTAGCGCCATCTGGCACTACTTCGTATGTATATAAATATCTTTAATATATTTACTTTATTTTTAACTTGTGTTTTACTGAGTCTGTCGTTCTTGAAAGAACTACCCGTTACAATGGGAAAAGTTATAGCGGACAGACTATATGTATCTATATTACTGTATACTGCAAGGTTGCTGCAAGCGTCTTGGTAACACATAAGATTATTTCGGGCACGTGTAAAACAATATAGGCATACCGAGCGATAAGAAGTATTTACTACAAAAAGGCGGATCATAATCCCAAATAGGTGTTATTATGGTCTATCAAAGTATGTACTTAGCTAAGAAAGGTCAAAAAACTAGTTTAAGACTGTATAGAACACTGATGGTTACAGTTCTCACATATGGATCATATACATCAACCCTAACCAAATCCTCTCTATCGATTTTTGAAAGAAAGGTTTTACGCAAAATATTCGGAGTCTTCTATGAAAATGGAATATGGACAGTAGCTATAACATTTGAACTACAAAATATCTACAAGCATAATTTTGGTGGAAAATATTACCACCATGATCAATGATTTTAACAGCGCAGCTGATGAAAATAAGAAGACGGCAGACCAAAACTAAGATGGATAGACGCGTAATACAGATGCTGGAAAGATCGGTGCTAAATGAAAAACCCAAGCAATGCTAAAAGGCGCTTGAGAAAGTCGAGGACCTTCAAGGTTCAGGAGATTTCCAATCCAGATATTAGGACCCCCTCGTCATTCATTCGACTTACGTGTCCCTACCCAAAATTACAATAATTACAAATAACAAAGAAAAATAGGTTAAATACTTACTTAAGGATCTTGTATATTCAGCATTTTTTGATCCTCTACTTTTCAGTCTTTGAAGTAATTCAACAGAGCTTAGCTTCTGAACTAAACTCACGCTTAGAGCATATCCTCTTGTTAAATCTGTGGCCCACGATATAGATAAATGGTTTCCAATTGTGGGACTTAATTTTACCATTGCAGTAATATTTACAGGGCGTGGCGGCCGTTTGGGCTCTACACCTGGTTTATTAGTCGGAATGGGGTTCTGCAAAAAGATATATAGGCTTATAATAATTATTACCTACAATAATCACAAACATATCTGACTTAAGAAGAGGTGTGGTTTAAAAATTTTAAAAGCTGTATTGTTTTTTATTATTTTTAATGAAAGTACCCACATAACTTCAAGAATACGCTCCGAAAATTTCAAATTGATCGGAGCAAAATTACCGAAAATACAGCATGTTCAATATCCCTACCTTCGACTCGCCTGGCAGCAGTTTCGCGCCAGCGCGTTTGAGCGCAGTGAGAAACGTTCAACAGCTGTTCCTCTCCTCTTTTGTAAATAACTCCGCGATTCAAAAATATATTCCGGTGTGCATCACTTTCGATTTGATAGACAAAAAAAATTGAAAAGAAAAACTGTCAAAACTTTAAAACGCGTTTTTCTCAAAACTTATTTTTTCAATGGCGGTGGACACTGTAATTCAAAATATTTTTTGTTTTACGCTTTTCTTTGTTTAACAATAATAAATATGTTGATTTTCATTCTTTTTTACAAGAAATTTCGGTATTTCGATTTCTAAGTGATATCAAAAACTCAAAAATCGTTAACACTAAAAAAACTCCACAGCGTTACCTCGAGAAACTCGTAAGCTAATAAAATATTTTGGAATTTTTTGTTTCACATGATCCAATGATGAGTTCTGATGTCCACCGCAAAATCCATTTTTTTGAGGCGTCTGTAAAAATTTGTCACCGTTGGCATATTTTTCAAAATTTTGCTTTGAATTTTTTTTGAATATTCTTTAAATTGTACTGAATACGTTTATTTAATTTAAAAATAAAATCATTCTACCATAGTTTCAAACAAAATTCACAAAAATGTGCTTGAAATGTTTATTTCAAACCATACCCTCCTCCCCCTTTAAACCCCATGAGTTGTCTAGCATGTGCTGCTCTTTTAACTGCCCTATAAGCCAATTTATTAATTATAAATAGGCAACAGCAATAGTGGCTTTAAAGTGATCTGATAGTTATACAGGGTGTCCCGAAAAGATTGGTCATAAATTATACCACAGATTCTGGGGTCAAAAATAGGTTGATTGAACCTCACTTACCTATATACAATAGTGTTCAGAAAAAAGTTACAGCCCTTTGAAGTTAAAATGAAAATCGATTTTTTTCATATATCGAAAACTCTTAAAGATTTTTTATTGAAAATGGACATGTGGCATTCTTATGGCAGCATCATCTTAAAAAAAAATTAAAGTGAAATTTATGCAACCCATAAAAATTGTATGGGGGTTTTGTTCCTTTAAATCCCCCAAACTTTTGTGTACGTTCCAATTAAAGTATTATTGTGGCACCATTAGTTAAACACAATGTTTTTAAAACTTTTTTGCCTCTTAGTACTTTTTCGATAAGCCAGTGTTTATCGACATATTTTGAATATTTGGCGAATCCACCACATATTTGTATATGGTTAAGTACGATTATAGCGACTTGTTAATAATCTGAAACTTTATTTATAATTTACATTTTTAGGTATATTTTGAAAAAGAAGCCACATCTCGATAAAAGGTGACTTCTCAAAAGAAGACTAAGGGACAAAAAAGTTTTAAAAACACTGTGTTTAACTAGCGGTACCACAATAATAGTTTAATTGGAACGTACACAAACATTTGGGGGTTTAAAGGAACAAAGCCTCCATAAAATTTTTATGTAAATATATTGAAAAAGAAGCCGCATCTCCATAAAAACTGGCTTATGGAAAAAATACTAAGAGGCAAAAAAGTTTTAAAAACGTATTTAACTAATGGTACCACAATAATGAATTAATTGGAACGTACACAAAAGTTTGGAGGGGTTTAAGGGAACAAAACCCCCATAAAATTTTTATGGGATGGACAAATTTCACTATAATTTTGTTCTAAGATGATCCTGCCATAAGAATGATACACGTATATTTTCAATAAACAATCTCCAATAGTATTCGATATATTGAAAAAAATCGATTTTCATTTTGTAATTTTAAATAGCTGTAACTTTTTTTATGAGCACATTTGTACTAGGGTAAGTTACGTTTAATCGAACTATTTTTGACCTTAGAATGTGTGGTATAATTTATAACCAATCTTTTCGGGACACCCTGTATATTAAAATTAAAGAAACAATACAAATTCAAGCAGATATTAACCGTACATTATTATTAGAAGACGAATTAAGTTGGATATTACCAACAACTTTAAAACTAAGTCTTTGCTCACAAATTGAAAATATTATAAACTTGAAGCTAATTTGTTAATTGAAGCAGCTCATATACTACAGATCATCCTAAACCCTTTTTTCAGGGCATCACAGATTCTCGAATTGTCTCTAACGCATTACAGTTGGAAGTGACAGAAAAAACGTACATCTGTGATTATTATACATTGAATTTAAAAAAGTATGTATTCCTTGACGGGTATTTGCATATTAAAACGACTTACTTATACTTATTAGATGTACAATTGGTTGGCGATTACCATACTCTAAATAGATAACCAATCAATGATGCGAATAAATATACAAAAGTAATCGATTGTGACAATATCATTTGGTAAAGTGACAATTATAATTTCTAGGTTAGTTGTCAGTGATCTAAATATAAATATTGTATATCATTGGTATACAGTGATGAGCGCGTTAATAACCGGCAAAATAACGCAAAAGTTGGAAAACACATTAAGTTTTGAGATAAAAAGAAATGAAACTAGTGGAGATGGGAGATTTAGCGATAAAACCTATTACCAGAGAACGGCAGTTCTCGTCAGTGGCGCACACCTACACCCCCTTATACACGAAATTTTCGATTTTCTAAATCTGACTGAATTGAAAATTGGGCCAACTTCCATCTTAAAGTTCAGGAAAAGACTCACCCATTCATATGTCACATAGGCGTAACCAGGATGATCCTAAGGGGGGGTTACAACTACCTGAAAGGGGGGGGGGGGTTACAACTACTGGAAGGTCTCTGAGGGCTATGGTGTTAAGCGTATAGAGCTCAAAGTACATCCCAATGGGGGGGGGCTACAACCCCCAAAACCCCCCCCCTGGTTACGCCTATGATATGTCAACCATCCATTTTGGTCCAATAGTGTGGATTTTACGGCCCTTCCTATTTAGGGTCTGTTTTTCGTTCTCGTCCCAAAAACTCCCAAAAACTTCGAAAATTTAACTCCGACCTTTGCGGCTTCTAATAGAAGCGATCATTACCTTTCCAACGCATGTCTAATTTTTAAAATCGGTTATACCGTTCAAAAGTTACCGAGCTCAGAAATATGAGTCAATTTTTATTTAAAAAAGGGAAAATGTTTGTGGATATGTATGTATGTATGTATGTATGTATGTGTGAAAAAGTTAAACCGATCTAAATTTTTTTCTGTGCTTGAAGAGGCGGTGGGGGCCGATTCAGAACCGGTGTAGTTTGTGAGTTTTGACTACCCATAAGCCCACAAGCTATAGGACTACCCACAAGCTATAGGACTTGGTAGGTACAAAACGGCATATTTTTTGGCGGTATATATCTTCGGTTCAAGAAGAGACAGGAGAACAGTAAATACACCAAATCAATAGCGTTGAGTTAAACTTTCAAATGGCGTCTAAGCTGTCAGGATCAGACATACACACGGTTCAGTATAGCCGAAAAACTGAAAAACTAAACTTTGAAAATTTTGGTTTTTCGACAATTACTCAAAATTTCAACCTACGAATTACGCTAATAACTGAGCGTTTGTAGAAGGACTCTAGACGAATCTAACGGTGTATACCTTATATTCGGGAAAATTCGAATTTTTAAGTTATAGGCTTCATAGGTATGATCAAATCTATTTCTTATGGGAAAAACGGGTTTTCAAGCTCAATAATTCCTGTAATAGCTTCAGTTATCATACTTGACCTTAGATGCATAAGATACTATTTGTCAATACGTTTCAAACTCATGTTTAGTGAACAAAATCGGTTAAGCCGTTTAGAAGTTATTAAGCTACAAAAGTATAATCCAATTAACGATTATTCCCTAAATGGTTTATGTAGTTGTAGTGGTTACGACGCTAATTTGATCTGGCAACGGGCAATCCGAGTTCATTTACCGGCCATCCCAATATTTTTTTCAATCTATTTCGAATAGAAAAAAAAATCTAGTGTACATTCGATGGATACTAGATCATTTGGGAGATAATGCGACAAAGGCGACCATTTATAAAGCTTAACATGTAATCGAGAAACATTGCATTCAACTTTATACATTTAATTTATAAATAACTTTGAAAAACTGATACAAGAATAAAAACCGCTAAACGCCGTAAAAATGAGTGACGCATACAATATTCCAGCTACAAAAGATCTGATATAAATATTACGTGTCGCGACAATGTATTTTCATTTTGATGCAAAACAACATTCTCGTTTTATTTTAAAAGATTTTTTCATAATATTTGCTAATTTTGAAGTAAACGCGCCACAAAAGAGTTTCAAAATTCAAACTGTATCAAAGTTACTCTTTTGTGGCGCGTTTTACTTCAAATTGGGCAAATATTATGAAAAAATCTTTTAAAATAAAACTAGAATTTTGTTTTGCATCAAAATGAAAATGTTTTTATTCTTGTACAATTACATTCTAATACGTATTGTTTTCCACCTTTAGACGTATCGGACGAGTTTGGCAACTGCCATTTTGACCGTAATAGTTTTAGTTGACATACTCCTCTGATACGTCTAAAGGTGGGAAACAATAAATGGAATGCAAGTGTATAGGTTTTTATCGATAAATCTCCCACCTCCACTAGTTTCATTTATTTTTATCTCACAACTTAATATGTTTTCCAACTTTTGCGTTATTTTGCCGGTTATTAGCACGCTCATCACTGTATTCGGACATTGTATAGTGAAATTTGATTTTATATTTATTTATTTTGCATTAAAATATTTTAAATATTAATATTCTGGCAAATATTTGAAGAGTACAGGGGAAAAACAAGGAATGTCACTTTTTCATGAATTTTGACTTTCTCGCCATGTGGTAGCAAAAAATAAGTACTATCGACAAGACTATCGATTCAGAACAATAACCAGAAAGATCGGTCTATATAAATTTTTTAAAAATTTGTATCCAGGCGAAGGAGCAGGATTGTCCGCATGCCACTGGACAAAAAAAGGAATGTTAGCAGTTTTTTGGTGCATTATTAAATTAATAAGTTAATATAGATTAATATTATATTAACATAGTAGAATAAGAATTGCTATAATTCTGATAAGAAACTCCTAATTAGTTTTTAAATATCATAAGAATTAAACCTTTATTGGTGTTTATCTCAATATGTATAAAATGTGACATTCCTTGTTTTCCCCCTGTATTCTTCATTTGTATAAATATTAGGGAGTTTTTGTGCACACAAATACGTAAACGTAACGCATCTTTTTGACATATACGCTTGCGCATTAATGGTTGAACTCCCGTATCGCGATACGTATTACCTAAGGTTACGGGCTGGTACGTTAGGTTCATACGCATCCCTATCGAGCCGAAAGTCACCGAATGCACACGAGAATCTTGCCCGATTACCTACCAAATGAACAATGAACATTTCATCAGCGTACTATCCGTTTATAAACATTTTAAGGTTATATTGGTTATTGGTTTAGTCTATTTGAGTAAAATTATTCTGTTTGTAATTGGAAATTGGAACTTCATAATAGATTTAAAATTTTATTGTTTTTAAGTTGTCTATTAATAAAGCAAAACAAACAAATCTTGTATTAATTTAAGAAATACAGTGATCACCACAATTAATAACGAGATAAACAAATTACCTAGTTTCAGTAAAATTTTCAAATAAATATTACCACACTATTTACATTATACCTACTGGAATTCTGATGTAGGTATACAATAATTTACAACTAAAAAGTAGGTATAAACAAAAATAAAAAAATTTTAACCTAAGGAAAAATAATATTTTTATATTTAAATAGAAGCAATTAAAACCATACAATTTCATTGTTCATTTATCTTTTTTTACATTTATATATTAATTGTATATTGTGTGAACATTGTTTTATTTTTTTGAATGTCAACGAAATTTAAAAGTGACTTTACGATTTGCTTTACGTTACGTTAAGGCAGTTACAAAAACTACCTATTTTAACATTCATCCTCTACGACATTGCTGAACTCATTGCAATCAAAGAAGCATACAAAATATGTATTAATCAAAAAGAACTCAATTATGTTATATTTACTAGCTGAACTCATTGCAATCAAAGAAGCATACAAAATATGTATTAATCAAAAAGAACTCAATTATGTTATATTTACAGACTGCCAAAGCATTGTAAAGACATTGAAATATAATGTACATAATTTTGCAGAAAATTATATCATCAGTGACATCATAGCAATGAACAGTGAAGCTTTGAAATCGGGCAAAAATATAATATTGTGTTGGATAAAAGCACACATTGGTATAAAAAACAACGAAATAGTAGATGATCTGGCTAAAAAAGCAACAACGAAGGAATCCACTCTGCATACTTATCAACTTCCTATGGGAGACATAATTTCTATTATGAGATCTATCAAACGGACGAAATGGCAGGAACAATACAATAATTCAGACAAAGGAAATTATTACAAAAAAATCCAGCCTACACTTCCCATCAAGACATGGTTTAATCAAGTTTCCAACAAAGGCTTTATCAAAACTATTTGTCGAATAAGAAGTAATCACTGTCTGACTCCAGCCTACAAAAGAGAAATAGAACTTGTAGATAATGATGAATGTTTATGTGGAGAGCTAGCTGATCTACAACATATGCTATTAGAATGTCCTTTACATTTTATTGAAATATCAAACTTTTTTGCCAATCTAGTTCAAGTTAATGTACAATTTCCTTTTAATCTTATATACCTTTTACAATCAAACAATCTAGATGTTTATAAAATTTTGTACAACCATGTTAATTGTTTAAAATTAAAGCTCTGAGAAAAAAAGAAAAAAAAATAAAAAAAAAATAAAAAAAAAAAAAAAATTAAATAAAATAAAAAGTTACTAAGATCTAAACCTCCGCGAGGTTGAATCGGGTTTAGGTCTTAGCGGGATAAAAAAATATACAAAAAAAAAAAAAAAAAAAAAAAAAACAAAAAAAAAATAAAAAATGTAATAAAAAAAATGTTAAAAAATATAATAAAAAAAATAATAAAAAAAAAACAGAGTAAAAAAAACAGTAGTACTAATAGTTTTAAATTTAGATACTAAGCATATATTTTGTAAAAGAGAGAATTCAAAACACATTGACTGGCCAGTTGGTTGCTTAAACCAGTGCCAATAAAACATAAACACACACACACACATCCTCTACGACACGTTAGTTGCTTTACGTATACGGAGATGCGTACGTTACGTAGCAACAAAAACTCCCTATTGATGTTTATATAAATATAAATATTCTGACATCTGTCAGATTTAACAAAAATGTCATGTTATGATTTGCGACATTCGTAAAATCCTATATGATGTCAAAATTAATGACGCAATGAAAAAAGGGTTTGGGATCCACTGTATTTTCATAGAGTTATATAATATTAGCATTAGTGCGGCAGATTCGTGCAAATATTATAAGAATTGTGCATTTAATGATAAAAGCATATAATTTGGACCACATATACTACACATATAAAGGTTCAAAATTAGATAGGAGGCCATCTGAGATTTTGCCTTTTGCAAAAATGGCGGGGATTCAAAATGGCGACTATACATATGTGACTAATAGCACGATAACTTTTGAACGAGACTTCAGATTTCAACCAAATTTGGTATATCGGTTCTTTTTTTTGATGTATAAGATCGAGGTCTTGAACCGGAAGAATCGGTTTACCAAAAGTTGTGTTTTTCCTGGTTTTTATGTAAAAATATGTTGTTTTTTTTTCAATTATTTCACCCTGTATGTATTAATTTTTCAAATAGTTAATACGGCCATTAAAAAGAGCGTAAAAATATTATTTAGGAAACATTTTTACTTTTTAGTTATGTTAATTACCATTTATTAAGTGCAAAACGTATCTTCACATGTACCTACAGGGTGCGCCAAACCTCTGGTCTTCTTTGATTACGGCTAAACTATGAGATATACAAAAAAATGTTTATAACATAACTAATGTGTATCAAAGAGGTCTATAATTTAAAATTATTTTCAATTATACAGGGTGAGTCAGAATGACGGTATGAAGCAAAGTTGTATTTTTTTAAATGGAACACCCTGTATATTAAATCATTTTTGAATATATTATTTAAAAATATGAAAAATTTGTATAAGGTCTTATAGGCCTAAAGTTAATAATTTTCGAAATATTTACATTTTTATTGAGAAAAATGGTAATATTTATAGGGTTGTGGATTATGTTTCCAAGGAAATAAAAATTTAGGTGATAGGTCAAAGTTTTTAAAATATAGTGTTATTTTTAAATAATTTAATATTTTTTACTTTTAGCCATAAAATATACAGTGTGATCACTATTTGCAAATACAAAATTTTCTCATTTTTTTTAAATGGGACACCCTGTATATTAGTTTTGCGTTTGGTAGTAAATATTACAACCTTTCTTTTGGTATAAAGTTGTATGTACTTAGCTTGTTTCGTTTTGTAGATATTTTAAAAAAACTATAGATTTTACGTTTTTGCGGATTTTTTATTTAAAAATTTTTTTGCAAAAAAAATAATTATAATCTGGTTTTAGAAACATACACTAAAATATAAAATATGAAAATAAAAACGTAATTAAAGATTAAAATAAATCGTATGCTAGTACAATTCAATTGAATTTAATAACTTTAAATTATTTTACAAAAAATATTTTACCATATTAATGAATACATAAATTAGTTACTAAATTAAATAAACAACCAAATTTTAAATTAATCGTAGTAATTCTTCTACCGCAGCAACTTTCCTATACCAAATTAATTGTTAGTTATATTGTATTTACGAGTACGATCAGTTAATAACTTTTTAATTTACCTATATCTTGAGAACGTATAAAGTATGCTTTGAAACAAATGAACGTTATGGAAGTATATTAAGAAGTAAATAGTATCTATGTACCTACTCGTGTCAGAAAATCTGGTAATAAAATTTCTAATGGTTTCGCCCAAAACAAATGTCATATCAAAAAATGTTTCGGTTAAAAAATTAAAATTTAAAATAAAAAAAATTGATACAAAAATTTCAACTACAAAAGTATTTCCAGTTTTTGTGACACCAGTAAATACTATTTATATTAATAAATAATTTGGATGATACATTTAACATTCATTTGTTTCAAAGCATACTTTATAATAATTTTTATATTCTCAAGATGTATGTAAGTAAATTTAAAAGGTAAATTAAAAGTTTAACTACATACAATTTAACTAACAATTAATTTGGTACAGGAAAGTTGCTGTAGTAGAAAAATTACTACGGTTGATTTAAAATTTGGTTGTTTATTTAATTTAGTAACTAATTTATGCATTCATTAATATGGTAAAATATTTTTTGTAAAATAATTTAAAGTTATTAAATTCAATTGAATTGAACTAGCATACGATTTATTTTAATCTTTAATTACGTTTTTATCTTCATATTTTATATTTTAGTGTATGTTTCTAAAACCAGAATATAATTATTTTTTTTGCAAAAAAATTTTTAAATAAAAAATCCGCAAACACTTAAAATCTATAGTTTTTTTTTTAAATATCTACAAAACGAAACATGCTAGGTACATACAACCTTATACCAAAAGAAAGGTTGTAATATTTACTACAAAACGCAAAAGTAATATACAGGGTGTCCCATTTAAAAAAAATGAGAAAATTTTGTATTTGCAAATAGTGATCACACTGTATATTTTATGGCTAAAAGTAAAAAATATTAAATTATTTAAAAATAACACTATATTTTAAAAACTTTGACCTATCACCCAAATTTTTATTTCATTGGAAACATAATCCACAACCCTATAAATATTACCATTTTTCTCAATAAAAATGTAAATATTTCGAAAATTATTAACTTTAGACCTATAAGACCTTATACAAATTTTTCATATTTTTAAATAATATATTCAAAAATGATTTAATATACAGGGTGTTCCATTTAAAAAAATACAACTTTGGTTCATACCGTCATTCTGACTCACCCTGTATAATTGAAAATAATTTTAAATTATAGACCTCTTTGATACACATTAGTTTTGTTATAAACATTTTTTTGTATATCTCATAGTTTAGCCGTAATCAAAGAAGACCAGAGGTTTGGCGCACCCTGTATATGCCGCAGATTCGTGCAAATATTATAAGAATTATTTTGCATTTAATGGTAGAAGCATATAATTTGTACCACATATACTACACATATAGTGGTTCAAATTTAGATACGAGGCCATCTCAGTTTTAGTTGCTTTTAGAAAAATGGCGGGCATTCATAATGGCGACTATACATATGTGACTAATAGCACAACTTTTGAACGAGATGTCAGATTTCAACAAAATTTAGTATATAGGTTCTTTTTTGATGAATAATATCGAGCTCTTGAACCGGAAGAATCGGTTTACCAGAATTTGTGTTTTTACTGTTTTTTTTATGTAAAAATATGTTGTTTCTTTTTCAATTCTTTCACCCTGTATATATTAATTTTTCAAAAAGGTGATACCGGTGTTGAAAAGAGCGTAAAAATATTTTTTAGGAGATATTTTCAACCCTTTAGTTGTATTAATTACCATTTAATACATGCATAACGTATCTTCACCTGTAGGTACCTATATGCGGCAGATTCGTGCAAATAATAATATAAGAATTATTGTGTATTTAATGGTAGAAGCATATAATTTGGACCACACATACTACACATACAAAGATTCAAATTTAGATATGAGGCCATCTCAGATTTAGTCTTTTACAAAAATGGCGGGCATTCAAAATGAATCTGCCGCCCATAAGTACATGTGAACATACGTTATGCATTTATTAAATGGTAATTAACACAACTGAAAAGTTCAAAATATTTCATAAAAATATATTTACACTCTTTTCAATGACGTTATTACCTTTTTGAAAAATTTATATATACAGGGTGAAAGAATTGAAAAAGAGACAACATATTATTACATAAAAAACAGTAAAAACACAAATTCTGGTAAACCGATTCTATCGGTTCAAGACCTCGATATTATTCATCAAAAAATGAACCTATATACCAAATTTGGTTGAAATCTGACGTTTCCTTCAAAAGTTATCGTGCTATTAGTCACATATGTATAGTCGCCATTTTGAATGCCCGCCATTTTTGTAAAAGGAACAAAAACTGAGATGGCCTCGTATCTAAATTTGAACCTTTATATGTGTAGTATATGTGGTCCAAATTATATGCTTCTACCATTAAATGCACAATAATTCTTATAATATTTGCACGAATCTGTTGCATATAGGTACATGTGAAGATACGTTTTGTATTTATTAAATGGTAATTAACATAACTAAAAAGTTAAAAATATTTCCTAAAAAATATTTTTACGCTCTTTTCAATGGTGGTATTAACTTTTTGAAAAATTAATACATACAGGGTGAAAAAATTTAAAAAAAAAACAGCATATTTTTACATAAAAACCAGGAAAAACACAACTTCTGGTAAACCGATTCTTCCGGTTCAAGACCTTGATCTTATACATCAAAAAAAGAACCTATATACCAAATTTGGTTGAAATCTGAAGTCTCGTTCAAAAGTTATCGTGCTATTAGTCACAATGTATAGTCGCCATTTTGAATCCCCGCCATTTTTGTAAAAGGCAAAATCTGAGGTGGCCTCATATCTAAATTTGAACCTTTATATGTGCAGTATATGTGGTCCAAATTTTATACTTCTATCATTAAATGCACAATTGTTTCACATATCGGCTGCACTACATAGAGAGTGTCATTCAGAGCGAAGTGACGACACCATCTTTTTTATTTGGATTAGTGCTGTTTCACTCTTACGCATAGTAAAGCTCCACAGTAGTCCTCCTCTTCCGTGCCTATACTCACACTTAATGTAATCTTAGTTTGCCGATACAATGTGTTAGAAAGAGATGCCGCAAACCAGTCCATGAGATCTTGTCGTCAGGAAGCGCGGAAGGTAGGCTCACTCTATGTTAATATATACCTCTATGTGTATTATATCTATAAACAGGTCCTCTGTTTGACAGGTCGACAGTGTTGCCACATCTAATTTTACGGCCTGATGAATTAAAGATGACCACGGTTCAAATATCATAGTAATGTAATAAAAAGAACTCAATAATGAAAGGGTTAAATCGGCATAATTTTGTTATCTACTAAAATGTGTAACACTGAAAAGTACTTACAGGTAACGGGCAAATCTTATTATTTACTCTAACTGATATACAAGGAGGAAAAGCATCTTGTTGTTCACAGCTCGTTTCCAATAAGCAAAATCGCAGTTGTACTTGCTTTATATAATCACAGGTTGTTCCAGGTCTGGTATCTCTACTGTTTGCTATATCACTTGACTGCTGTGGCGATAAACTAAATCTAAACTGGGCTTCTTGCAGTCTAGAAACATAATATAAAGTATAAACAATATTCAGCTTATTTGGTTAGATTTAAAATTAGGTCCAATGATTGAAGTTTCTTTTTGGCCTTGGATTGGAAAGTTTAGCCACATAATTACATAATATAATATTAGTATTCATTAAAATTAAAATAGTAAAAATTAAAGGAATAGCTCAGAAAGCACAAAAAATCGCCGATATAACTTAATTAACCTATGAATATTAAATGTCTTCTTCTTCTTCTTTTATATAGGCAGTACTGCCTGTTTTTCTTCAACGGTGCCTTTCATTATGCCCCTAAGTTGTCATTCCATATTTTCCTTGTCCTTGGGCGTCTTATACTTCTTCTGCCTAACAGTGACTTGTCCCTGGCTATTCTTACTATCCTTGATTCAGACATCCTGCTTATGTGTTCATTCTACTCTTCTTTTCTGTTCTTTACCCAGGTAGTTATATTGTCTACCACACATTGGCGTCTGATTTCCTCACTTCTTACTCTATCCTGTAGTCCTTTTCCAGCAATCCTTCTTAAGATCTTCATTTCGTCGGTCTCCAGGTGTCTTCGTGTTTTGCTTGTATCTGGTCTTGTTTCGGCCGTGTAAGTCATAACTGCCTTATAACTGACTTATATATTCGGGCCTTTGTTTCCAAACTTAGGTGTTTGTTTTTCCAAATTGTGTCGTTTAGGCATCCGGCCGTTCTACTGGCTTTAATTATTTGGCCTTTTACCTCTTCTCCGATATTGTTGTCGGCTGATAGATTAATTCCCAGGTATTTGAAAGTCATTACTTGTTGTATAATTTGATTGTCTAACTCCAATTTGCATCTTATAGGTTCTTTGGCTACTACTAAGCTTTTTGTTTTTTGGGCTGATATTTTCATATTCATTTCTTTTGCGTTAATGTTGAATTCGTGCAGTAATCTTTGTAGGTCGTCTTCGCACTCTGCTACTAACCCGGTGGCATCGGCGTAACAGAGTATTTTTATCTCTCTATCGCCCATTTTGTACCCTCTTTTTTTCTTCATTAGTTTTATTATTGCATCCAACATTATGTGAAACAGTAGAGGGATTAGTGCATCTCCTAGCCTGATTCCTGTGTTTGTTTCTATGGGTTCTGTTATTATTCCAGTTATAAAATAGTCTTGTTATAAAAAGTTGTAATGAGTTTTCCCCGAAAAGTGCTCCGTTTTTTAGTTATTTCACGTTGAAATATTCGATTTGGAATTTGACGAATAAGAACCTACTTTTCATTAGCTACAACTCTGCTTCTACTGGGTTTACAGACTTCATACATACACCATTATTTTCAGTTTTTTATAAGATATATTTTTCCTAAGAATATTTTTTTCGATAAAATACTTACTTTTTCAGTTATTTGGGAAAACCGTCCAAAACATGTTTTTTTTTTGTTAAAAATGAACATATCACCTCGCAAATAACTCGAAAAGTATTGACTTAGTGAAAAAACTATATAGAACAAAAGTTGCTTAGAATTAGTAATTTTATTTAATTCTGGACTTATTTTGAATGTATATTTTTTCCCCCGAGAAGGGGCTATTTCCCAATTTTTTTAAAATGGAGGGGATGTAGAATTGTAAACTCTTTCTTATATAATAACAAACAGTTTCAACTACCTATTCCCAAATTTTCATCCTTGTTTTATTTTTTTTTTTGGTCAGGTTGTCCTTTGATCTGGCTACATATTTAACTTAGCAACATTACTACCTACTAGTTTACAATTGAAGAGTACAGGGGAAAAACAAGGAATGTCACATTTTATACATATTGAGATAAACACCAATAAAGGTTTAATTCTTAGGATATCTGAAAACTACTTAGAAGATTCTTAGCAGAATTCTAGCAATTATTGGTCTGTAATCTTAATATAATATTAATCTATATTAAGTTATTAATTTAATAATGCACCAAAAAACTTCTAACATTCCTTATTTTTGCCCAGTGGCGTGCGGAAAATCCAGGTCCTTCGCCTGGATACAAATTCTTAAAAAATTTATATAGACTGTAGGCGAATTCTATAATTTTCGTTATTACCGCGAAAGCTAAGCTAAACGATAGCGAAGTTGATTTATGTTCATATTCTATAAGGTTAGTTTTCGCTTTCGCTTCGTTATCATAGCGGCATACGATAATATACGAGTTTAAACGATCTATGAATAAATAATTACGGCAACATTGCAAATATATGTGCAGGAAGTAAAAAAAGAAGTAAAGAAAGAAGAAGAGTAACTAGAGAGTTACATGACGTACCTATATAACCTTATAATCACAAGTTTGATTAAATTTTTATTATATTTTAATAAAAATGTTGCCGGTGCAATTTGTTCTATATGGAGAAGGAGAACTCGAGCGAAGAAACCATCTGCGATCTGCGGTTAACGCCAGAGGAAAGCAGGTTCCTTCGAGATAGAAGTGACCCATTTGGTTTAACAGATATAAGGTTTATTGATTTTTTCGCTTAAGCAAAGAACTAGTTTGATTCCTTTTTGATGAGCTACAGGAACTTACGGAAGATTGGGAAGGTGGTGTAAGAGCATCACTAATTCATAATTCATTATCAACAAAACAAAGAACACAGAATTCTTGTGAAATCAACACAACAACGAACAACCTGCTTAGCGCCTGCGCTTGTTTACCACGTGAAAATGATCGACCAATCACTATCGAAAGCGAAACGAAACGCAAGTCAAAAGTTATGGCTTTCGCTTTGTAATCGGCTTCGTGATCTGCTTCTCCGATTCTTCCCGAATGAGCTTATAGAATAGCAAACCGTCGGATAACGAACGTAATTGTTTCGCGTTGATCTTATAGAATCGGTCCACTGATCTTTCTGGTTACTGTTCTGAATCGATAGTCTAGTCGATAGTACTCATTTTTTGCTACCACATGACGAGAAAAGCCAAAATTCATGAAAAAGTGAAACTTCCTTATTTTTCCCCTGTACTCTTCAATTGTATAATTCGATCGTCATATCTTACCTTTGGTTATTACTAGGAACTAAAGTGGATGGTTTCAATATTTCAGCTAGAACATCATAAAATGGTAACTTTCGGAACTTCACGTCTGGGTGAATGGGATAAGCAACATTTGGTTGCTGCTTATTTTGAGAATACTCAGGGTAATGCGAATACATATTTGTTTGGTACATAGACATAGTTGGTTGGGCAGCAGACTGAAACCAAACAATAATTCATTTTAGGTTAAATCAACAATTTATTGCTTTAGCCAAAATTAAAGTACTTTTACTGAAATCGACAATAACCAAGCTTAGCCCACATGCTGTGATCTTTAAAGGGGTCACCTTAATGCTGGCACACACGAGAGTAAGTGTTATGGATAAGTAAATACAATAGTCTTTGAAGAAAAATCGTCAAAAAATACAATGCTGACTGTGCTTAACGACAGTCTAGGATTTATTAGCCCTAAAAACTTCAAGCGTTGATGAGAGTATTATAAAAAAAACCTGTGAAGTAGTACTGCACTACCTGTGCTCCCCCATCAATTCTCTTGTCTTAAAGTATCAATATTCGTTCGTCTGCACATACGCTCACATTTATGTTAATTTTTTCGACCAATGTGTACATATCATTCTTTCCAACTCCAGAAAAGATTTTTTTAACATTTTAATATTTCTTATATTAAACTTTTTTTAGTTGTCTTTGCAGTCTTCCATCTAGATGAGCTTTTTTAGAATGTATTCTAGTATTATTATCTTATTACTCTTCATTTGACAATTGTCTGTTACAGTAGTAGGTATTGTAATATGCTCTACTTTGTATGTTTACTATAGGTTTGTTCCAACCCGTCACATTACCGTTCTTGAATGGTAACGCGTATGCGCAGTAACACATTTTTCGTTACTGCGCATACTCGTAACCATTCAAGAACGGTAATCTGACGGGTTGGAACAAACCTTATGTAAACAACTTTAATATTAAATTTTGTTATTAAAAACTGTGTTTAGTTAATGTCTTCCATTTAGATGAGCTTGTTTATAAATACTCTTGTAGTGTTTTTTCACTTTAATTTATGAGTTAAATTAGTTTCTTATCGGTTATAATATAATGGAAAGATAAACAACACATCAAACTTACTCTGAAAGAATTCATCCTTACCACCAAAAAACACACCAAAATAAACACACACGATTAAATGATATAAAAGTGACTAAAAATGAATATACAAGGGACGTTGAAACGCAAAGAAATCCAACTGCGGTGGAACTACTTTCGCTACGCTATGCGCTATGAAAAACCGGGTCGAGGACTGTAAAAAGGAATGGCTTAGCCTTAGCGCATTCACTTCGGTGGCAAAGTATGCGTTGCGGAAATCTTTAAGGCATGCGTTTAGCGCACGCAAAAAGGAACGCAGTGTGGACATAGCAATTCGCGTCTGTTAACTTCGAGAGGAGGCAGCAGTTTGCATTGACTAACAAATGTCTGTATTCTTAAAGGAGTGCGGTAGAGTCGGTAGTAGGAAGTATTAATAATGGTTAGTAATTGATGGATTCGACCGTTACTTGATGGAAGTTCATTTTATCTAACAATAAAACACTGAAAACGTTTGTTTTCTATACTTCCACAAAATTTATTATAACTATGTGACTAGCTTAAGGCCTTTATTTTGAATATGCAGAAAAGAATGATTATGATTTAGAAGGTGAAGTGCGTATGTAGAAGTGTCTGTTTTTCTGTTGTTGAAAGCCCTTTTGTGTTCTGTTATCCGTTTGTCAAAGGTTCAAAATCCATATTAAATCCAACAGAACAGAAATACCTTAATATTATGAACCCACAACCTCCTAAATTATACTCTTTTATTAAACTACACAAACCTGACCACCCAATAAGGCCTGTAGTTTCTTTTTATACAGCTCCGTTATATAAACTTTCAAAAAAACTGTCAGATATTATTACAGAATACACTAAATTTTCACCTAAATTCACCGTAAAAAATACACTAGAACTAGTTAATAAAATACAACATTTTGAATTGCCCAACAACTCCAGACTAATTTCATTTGACGTAAAAAATCTTTTTCCTAGTGTTCCTCCTACAGAAACTTTTGTTCTAGTTAAAAATCTTTTACACCATAATAGTACAAATCCGATCATTGCATCTGAAATTTTTCACCTTCTTGAAATTTGCATAAATCAAGACTATTTTGAATTCAATAATCAAATATACACAAACAATAGTGCATGATTTATTATGGGTAATCCTCTAAGCCCATTGCTATCAGATATATTTATGAACCAGCTTGAAACAACAATTTCTAAACATCCCGTTAAACAGTTCTTCTATTGGTGGAGATACGTGGATGATATACTAGTATGCTTTACAGGAACTAACAGGCAACTTGACCAATTTCTATCATACATTAATTCACTTCATAGTAATATTGAGTTTACAATAGAAACAGAACAGAATAAGTCCATAAACTTTCTAGATGTAACAATAATTACCAGACTACACAACAAACATGAGTTCTCCGTATATCATAAACCTACCCATACTGACACAACTATAGACAATTCACCATCCCATCCTACACAACACAAATTAGCAGCCTACCATAGCATGATACATAGACTGACAGAAATTCCCATGTCAAAAAATAACTTCGAAATAGAACTGAACATCAACCAATAGCAGTAAACAATGGCTATAACGAACAAACAATTAATAAAATTTTAAACTAAAAACTCCATAAGAAAGCCCTGAAATTAGTCTATCCACCACCACAGAAAGAACCCAGTACCTTCTGCTCTATCACATATACTGGCAAGATAACAACAAAAATAGCCAGATACATAAAAAAGAAAGGAATAACACCAGCTTTCAGAAATATCAACAACTTAAGCAAATATATTAAGAACAAAAGAGCCGAAAGAGAAAACAACTACAGAGTGATGTTTACAAACTAACTTGTGGTGACTGTCCGAAAACTTACATCGGTCAAACTGGCAGAACCTTTGACAAACGGATAGCAGAACACAAAGGGCTTTCAACAATAGAAAAACAGACACTTCCACATACGCACTTCACCTTCTAGATCATAATCATTCTTTTAATGAAGAATTTCAAATTCTGCATTATTCAAAATAAAGGCCTTAAGCTATCTTTATTAGAATCTATAAAAATTAATAAATTAAAAAATACAGATCCTCTTCAGTTAAAGACTTTAAAAAGGCAAACCCATAGTAAACTAAATCACTTGAGAAAGGCACTCTGCCGAAACAGCTGTAGTCACATGTAATAAATTTTGTGGAAGTATAGAAAACAAACGTTTTCAGTGTTTTATTGTTAAATAATGGTTAGATTAATATTATTTTTTGCATGTGAAAAATTGAAAAAAAAAAATAGAATATTTACAAAGGTTTTTTTTAATTGTATTGCTATTATCGGAATCACTTTGATAATGTGACACTAAAGATATGGACGAAGTATACTTACACTCATTTGCCTGCCGCCGACACTGTGAGACTGAACAATTGTCTGATCGTTATCCTGTTGTGGCATACTACTAACAGGAGTTCCAGAACTACCATTTGAAATTTCTTGCCTAAAAGTACAAACAAAATTGATTATTAAATGCGAATGGAATATGTTTTGAACTATATTAAATAATGTAAATGAGCAATAATTTAGAATTAAAAAACGTTTTCTAAATACATAATTCATTTCAATTTAAAGAAAAGCTTTGAAAGTGTTTTAGAGATAAAATGCTTTAAACCAACTCGAAATTAAAAAAAAAGGCTGTCCACAATATGTCTGCAACGAATTCTGCAATTCTTCGGTCACTTGGTTCGCGGATGTTACGATAGTTTGGAGATATTAATTGTTTCTGGGAACGTTCCGGGGAGAATATCAAGAGGACGATCACCAACTAGATGGTCCGACCAAATTAAGAATTCAGCTGGAAAGTCATTCTGCGAAGCTCTTAGAGCAGCTGAAGGTAGAGACCAATGGAATAAAATTGTTAGGAAGAATATTGGAAGAAAACGCGATCCTCAGTAATGACGAAACGACAAGAGAGAGAGAGAGAGAGAGAGAGAGAAAGAGATACGTTGTAAATCATCTTCACTTAGTATTGCATTGTCTGTTTGCATTGTTTGTTTGAAGTTTTTTTCCATTTATAGAAAATATTATAAAATCTATATTTAGTCCATTCTTTCACGGATTTTGCTCTAAATTTTAAAGAACCGCTTGGTTTGACATGAAATTTGGCATACGTATAGCTTACATGCCAAAGAAAAAAAGTGATATTGTGCCGATGTGTGCTTTTGCCCTGGGGGTGACTTTCACCCCCTCTTGGGGGTGAAAAAATATATGTCCAAAATAAGTCCGGAAATGGATAAACTGACTAATTCTAAGTAACTTTTGTTCTATAGAGCTTTTTCGCCAAGTCAACACTTTTCGAGTTATTTGCGAGTGAATATGTTCATTTTTCAACAAAATAACCACATTTTTGGACGGTTTTTCGCAAATAACTCAAAAAGTAAGTATTTTTTTCGAAAAAAACGTTCTTAGAAAAAATATAGCACATAAAAAAGTAAAAAAAATGGTGTACGCGTTAGGTCTCTGGATCTCGTAGAACCAGAGTTATAGCCAATGAAAAATAGATTCATATGCACCAAATTTCAAATAGAATATTTCGACGTGAAATATCCAAAAAATTAAGCACTTTTTGGGGAAAACCTATTTTAACTTTTTTAAAGTGATTAAAAAAAGCTTTATTTCTGTTTTTACAAAAAGTTTCTAGCATTAAATTTAAGCAAGTTACGCTCAAAATAAAGTTGGTCCCTTTTGTTTTTGCAAAAAAAAATCGGGAAGACCACCCCCTAATTAGCAACTTAAATGAAATTAATCGTTACCGCTCCACAAATTATTTTACTTATGTTGTGTTTATATGATCTGTAAGTTTGATCGAGTCAAAGTGCTTATTTTTGAAACAATTTGGTTTCAAAGTAAAATTTTTAAAAATTTAAATTTTGAAAAATATGCTTTTTTTCAAAATAACTTAAAAATTGTTAGAGATACCAAAAATCTCGAAAAACAAAAAAAGTCAGATTTGCTTTTCTGAATATCACGTATTTTTTTGTTTTTCTGTTAGACAAAAATTGATTAACATTTGGTGTTTCTACATTTGCATACATTCGTGATCAGTGACTCGTTCAACCCCTTTTAACTACAGCCCTTTCAATAATAAGGACTTTGAACCGATGAAACTTACAGATCATATAAACACTATATACACGAGTCAAGAAACTTGTGAAGCCGTAACGATTAAGTTCATTTAAGATACTAATTAGGGGGTGATTTTCCCGATTTTTTTACCAAAACCAAAAGGGACTAACTTTATTTTGAGCGTAACTTGTTTAATTTTGATGTTAGAAATTTTTTTTAAAACAAAAATGAAGCTTTTTTAATACTTTAAATAAGTTGTAATGAATTTTCCCCGAAGTGTGCTTAATTTTTGGTTATTTCACGTTAAAGGATTCCATTTGGAATTTGACGAATATGAACCTATTTTTCATTAGCTATAACTCTGCTTCTACTAGGTGTAGAAACGTGATATATATGTTACAGTGAAAGTTGACGTTTCAGGGAAGGTTAACCTTTACTAGTCACGGTCGACTCTCGCTGGGCATCTTAGTGAAAGTTGAATTCTGAAATAACAAGATCAACTTTCACTAGTGAAGGTTGACCATTCTTAGTGAACGTCAACCTCCCCTACAGCAGTCTAGGGAAAGTTACACAGACGTACAAACAAGATCAACATCCACTAGTGAAGGTTGACAATTCCTATGGTGAATGACAACCTCCTCTACAACAGTCTAGGGAAAGTTAGAGAGAAATAAAAGACTAATCTTAAATCACGTATACTTTTATAACAAAAGTAAATTTAGAATTTGAAAGATGAACAAATAAGAACAAAATAAAACGTGAAACTATAGTCTACAATTTAAAGACTATAATAGAGACGAAAATACTATAGTCAACAATAATAAAATTATTTGTTGCAACATGATAATGCTTTATGGCATTTGGAATTGCATAAAACATTGTTTTTTATGCAGTAACACTTCTTTGTTTGGCACTTCTTGTTACAACTGCACTTAAAAAATCCTTGCCCACTTCCGGTTGACTGAGTAGTAGCAACTGTTCGTAAAGTAAGTGTCTTTTCCATTGGAATTTCATCTTCTTTTATAATGTTTACTGGACAAGTATTAAACTGGGATCTGCAAATAAAAAGATACTTGCAGGCTTAAATGTAAAATTACTAATTATTATACTATGCGGTATTAAATACGTTCAAACAAGTTAAACTTCATAAAAGTATGGAATTTCAGTATGGAATTTTTATTGGAATTTCATCTTCTTTTATAATGTTTACTGGACAAGTATTAAACTGGGATCTGCAAATAAAAAGATACTTGCAGGCTTAAATGTAAAATTACTAATTATTATACTATGCGGTATTAAATACGTTCAAACAAGTTAAACTTCATAAAAGTATGGAATTTCAGTATGGAATTTTTATTGGAATTTCATCTTCTTTTATAATGTTTACTGGACAAGTATTAAACTGGGATCTGCAAATAAAAAGATACTTGCAGGCTTAAATGTAAAATTACTAATTATTATACTATGCGGTATTAAATACGTTCAAACAAGTTAAACTTCATAAAAGTATGGAATTTCAGTATGGAATTTTTATTGGAATTTCATCTTCTTTTATAATGTTTACTGGACAAGTATTAAACTGGGATCTGCAAATAAAAAGATACTTGTAGGCTTAAATGTAAAATTACTAATTATTATACTATGCGGTATTAAATACGTTCAAACAAGTTAAACTTCATAAAAGTATGGAATTTCAGTATGGAATTTTTATTGGAATTTCATCTTCTTTTATAATGTTTACTGGACAAGTATTAAACTGGGATCTGCAAATAAAAAGATACTTGTAGGCTTAAATGTAAAATTACTAATTATTATACTATGCGGTAATAAATACGTTCAAACAAGTTAAACTTCATAAAAGTATTAAAAATGTAAACTAAATTGACGACTGTGGCCTACTTAGGGTAAGATTTTACTTGTTATAATAGAATAATAAAACTTACCGAGCATACAGCTGTTTCAGAACACCATCTCTGGTTCCTATGCGGTAAAATCCATTATCCACTACATCCAACACAACGCCAAGAATTGACCGTGCATCCCCTCGGCCTCGGTCCACATCAGGAACAGGAACTCTCACAGTGCAACCTTTGTCAACAGGTTGTAGTTTATGGTCAGATGTACTTTTCATACGTTTTGCTTGATCTGTTAGGCATTTGAATGCTTCATCTCGTTGTCTTTTAATGTCCATAGTTGATTTGTCCAGGTCAGTTAAAAGGTAACTAGTACCTTCTAAGTGTTGGTCTTCGCTGTTCTCTGTAACACTCAAATCACCCTCATTTTCAAGTGTACTGGAGGTTTCCTGTATATTTTCACCTGTATCGTGCTCACCACTAACAGTAATGTCCCTAATAACGGCTTCAAGATCTTCTTCAGACTCTACATTTGTTAAAGCTTCAGTAGGGATACTGGAAGTAGCTAATCCGTGCTTAGGTGGACATCCAAACATGGCTTCATACGGTGTTCTTTTTATGCCGCTGTGTAAAGCACTATTTTTCATCAACTGAATAAACTTCAGACCGTAGCTCCAATTAGAAGATTTGTGGTCATGCATCCATATGGTAAGCATATTTTCCACATCCTGGTTAGCCCTTTCGACACTGCCCTGACTTTGGCTATGTCTTGGTTTCCCATGGACAATTTTAAAATTAGGCCAAAAATCAACTAATCCATTAATAATTTTATTCACAAATTCCCGTCCATTATCTGACTGCAATACTGTTGGGGCGCCTAGCAAAGTAAAAATATCTATTATATTTTCACAAACCTCATCAGCTGTTTTAGACTTTAGTGCTCTGAGAACAACAAACTTTGTGAGATGATCTTGGTACACTAATATAAATTTATACTCGCCGTCTGGCTGCGATTGGAAATCGATTAAATCAACTTGGCATCTATGATTCAACTCTTTAAAAAGCAACGGCTTAACTACAATACCTTTCTTTAGGCTTTTTTGTTTCTGTAGGCAAGGCTCGCAGAGACTTAGAAAGATTGATATATCCTTGTAGGTTATATTCTTGTATTTTGTTTTTAAATGTTTCACCATGCGATCTCGCCCACCATGTCCGGTTGTAATGTGAGCATCATTTAATATCTGAAAAAGATCTTCATCGCATATAAAATACTTGATGCTATCTTGTTCAGTTACTGGGGATATTAATTTGGTGATTCCATTCACCTCAATAACATCATACCTTTTCAAAAACCGGTAGTCATTGCCATCCTTATTAGATTTTATTTTTACAGTCTTAACCTTATCAATAAGAAGCTCATACTTCACCTTATTCACTGAAACACAATTCAACTTGGAATTTTCACGCTCATCTTTAAGTAGTTCGTAAAACTGCGCAGATTTAGACATTATCGTTCATTAACACTGAACCACTTTAAAACATAAGCGCACCACCTTCAGAATTAAAATACCACATCAGGATATAACACACAGTTGCACAATAACATAACCTCACCAACACTGACGGCCGGCTGGGCGGGAATGTAATATGCACAATGCTGCAGACACCAGACATCACTGGCACCAGGTCAAGGTCGTTCGCCCGCCGTGCACATCCGCCAGATGTTCAACATTCCCTAGGCTGATTCCGTGAAGGTTCACCTTCCCTAGTGAAAGCTGATATATATTTTCTACTATCAACATTCACTGGTCATTTCAGTGAAGGTCGACAATCACTAGCGACGGTACACCTTGACTAATATTCAGCTTTCACTGTAACATATACACCATTTTTTTAAATTTTTTACAGGCTATATTTTCATTAAAAATGTTTTTTCGACAAAATACTTACTATTTGAGTTATTTACGAAAAACCGTCTAAAAGCGTGGTTATTTTGTTGAAAAAATGAACATATTCACTTTCAAATAACTCGAAAAGTATTGACTTAGTGAAAAAACTCTATAGAAGAAAAGTTACTTAAAATTAGCCAGTTTATCCATTTCCTGACTTTCTTTGGACGAATATTTTTTCACCCCCAAGAGGGGGTGAAAACCACCCCAGGGCAAAAGCACATATTGGCACAATATCACTTTTTTTCTTTGACTTGTAAGCTATGTGTATGCCAAATTTCATGCCAATCCAAGCGGTTCTTTAAAATTTAGAGGTTTTGCAATATTTTACCGATAAGGAAGGGACTAATTACACATATATTTCTAATGGATCTATCCTCGCTAATTTCAAGATAACCGCGATACATCGCCTGGCTCTGTCCACTCAGCAAAATCGTAAACATCCAAAAATACTTAAGGAACTTTTCCCAGAAACACATATCTAAACAAAATATATATACAATTGCTGAGTCGTATTTTGTGTAAAAGTCTGTGTTTATATTATCAGCCGAATAATACCTATTCATGACTCAATTGAATGTCTTAATTTTAACCGTTTTGAAATACAGGGTGTGTATAAAACATACAACTGGAATTAATGCAATATTATTTAAATGGCTCGAACACTATGTATGGAAATAAAATATTTTTGAAATGTTTTGTTAATATCATTCGATTAAAAATTAAAAAAAAAATTTTTTTACATCTAAAATTTTTTGTGAAAAAAAAAATATGACCGGCCTCAAGAGGCCGCGGCCTCTCGGTGATTGCACCGATTCATTTATATGGCCAGCACGCCACTGGCCCGATCTATTAAACCTTGCAATCGGTGGCAGATATAGACATTTGCCTAGGCGCGGAATAACGAGACACCGGGCATCATTAAATTGTAGGGTCCGAGAAGTTAGCTACAGATATAAGGAAATGAAGGCATGACAGTGTTGCCATGTGTTCTTAGAATAAATCGGATAAGAGCATGTGATATATTTTTATTAATTTATTTATTAAGATGGAAAACATTAACTACATACATGGTGATCCCTGTTGTATCCCTCAAATCAACCCCTGTTGAAAACATACATCTGACATTGGAGGGTAAACCGTTAGATAGGGTCGACAAGTATAAATACCTCGAAGCATTTATAAACTCACAGTTAGATGAAGATGAGGAGATAAAGGTCAGAATAGAAATAGCTCGAAAAGAATTTATAAAATACAAGTCAATGTTTATAAACAAGATATTGAGTATGGTTACCAGGTTGAAGTACGTCGAATGTTATGTTTGGTCGTAACTACTATATGGGGTAGAACAGGGGTGTCCAACTTACAATGCCTCAAGGGCCAAAACTAAAACCTTTGATGTTGTCGCGGGCCATATAATAATTTTGTTACAAGTAATAACAAAATAAAGTGAGGTATAAAAATAATTAAAACAAAAAAAGAGTATTATTTCTTTTATTGCTCAACAACTACATTTTTTTATAAACGGAAAATTTATTGATAACACTTTTCAATAATCAAGACAAACATTGCAAAAGCAACGAAAAAGATGTATCCAATTAGTGTGAGGACTGTGGTCGATCGGCTTCATCCACCAATGAAGAAATGTCCACCTCCAGTTCAGTTGTAGACAGTCTCATAAGATGACGTAAGGAAGAATCGGTAAGGTTGCTTCGTTTTTGTTTTTTATGAATTTCATGGAGGAAAAGGCACTTTCACATGTATATGTGCTTCCGAACATTGACGTCATTTTCAGTCCAAAATCTCGCAGGTTTGGGAATTTCTCCTTTGACAGTAATTTGAAAAATTCAGGTCCCTTTTCTTGTCTGGTGATTAGGAACATGTCTGCTTGAAGATCACATAACTCAAGCTGTAAGTTGGGTGGTTGATCATCAATGGTTGCTCCAAGAGGGTTATTATAACGTAGTACACTGCTTTTGAGACTTTCAATTTCTTCAAATCTTGTATTGAATTCATCAATAACTTGTTCAATTTGTGAAATGCAGGATGAAAACTCAATATTTTCCTCACCGTTGAATTCTTCCGCTATTTGCAGACAGCTAGGGAAGTGTGTCAGGTTGTTCTTTTCCAAAGCACGTTTAAACACGTTCAGATTATTCCGGAATCCGTTTATCATTCCGATCAAATCTGAAACCGTCTGGTTTCTTCCTTGAAGACTCAAGTTTAACATGTTAAGATGGTTAGTCAGATCTGTTATAAAAGCTAACTGTCTTAAGAATTCTGGATCCTTAAACTTCTCTTCTAGTTCAGTTGTGTCAGATGAAACGTATTTGTTGAGGAATGCAGGGATTTCCTTTCTTATGGCAAAAAATCGTTCCATGCACTTTCCTGCACTCAGCCACCTTACATGGTTGTACATTAGCAAGTCTCCATACTCAGCCTCTGTTTCCACTAAAAACTGCTCAAGTTGCCTGTGTAAAAGAGATCGATTTCCACCTCTAATCATATTTATAATCTTAATCACGGTTTGGAAAACTTGATCTTCCTTGACTGATTTTCCACATAAAGCTCCCTGATGTATAATACAATGAATTATTGGGCAAGTGACACCATTCTCTCGAAGCAGACCCACTAATCCAATTTTTTTACCTGTCATTGATGGGGCCCCGTCTGTTGCTATGGCTGAACATTTATCAAAGCCTCCAATTCTGTCAACTGTTTTCTTCACAGCCTCATAGATGTCTTTTCCTTTTGTTGTTCCATAAAGAGGACAAATATCAAATAACTCCTCTTTACTGGTAAAATCATCAAAAGTAGTGCGCACAAATATTAACAGCTGACTAACATCGGTTTGATCAGTGCTTTCATCCAAACAAAGTGAAAAATATGAACTTTTCTTAACCAGGCTAAGCATCAATTTTTCTACTTGCTCACCCATAGCAACAATCCTTCTTTGTATGGTTTGATGTGAAAGTGGCACTGATTCAAATTTCTCCGCCATTTTAGAATCACCGAAAGCTTTGGCCATTTCAACAGCACATTTTTTTATCAAATTGCCATCAGTGAAAGGCTTTTTTGCCTTTGCCAGCTCAAGCGACATGGCATAAGATGCATGCAAAGAATGCGTTTGAGAGTGTAATATTTTACTGAACATACCAGTTTGCTGTTTAAGCTTTTTCTTCAAATCTGCAACTAGGGCACGCCGACTTTCATTTGTGTACGTAGCATACTTATTTTCATGCACTGTTGTGTAATGTCTTCTCACATTATATTCTTTAGGCACTGAAACGACATTCATGCACACTAAGCACTGCAACTTTCCATTATTGTTAGCAATCAAATAATCACTCTCCCAACTTTCTTTGTAAATTCTGTTCTCACTATGAATTTTCCGTTTTACTGGTTTTACACTCATTATTGTATAAGAGGAATCAAGACAAAGAATTAATCAAGTTCACTGTTCACTAGCAACGTAATAGATTAGCCGACTAGCCTACGTGTCAGTAGCACACTGGCACGATGGCGGCAGGCGACGGATGGTAAGCAGTGGGAGGTGTGGCCTGCGTGAACTGTGATGCGCAGTAATCAGTGCAGTTCTCATAGTGGTGGAGGACGATTGTGTTCGTTACACGTCCGCGAAGCGGCACGCGGTACAGTACTTGTGATGTAAAAACACTGCTAAACCATAAAATATAAATTAAAAAATCTTTTTTCACAGTGGCAGCATTTAAAGAAAATATATGCTTTTCGAAAATCTTACGTGGGCCACAACAAATAGCCTCGCGGGCCGGATGCGGCCCGCGGGCCGCCAGTTGGACAACCCTGGGGTAGAAGATTGGACTCTGAAAGTCTACTCCGTACAAAAATTGGAGACATTCGAAATGTGGCTACATAGGCATTCTGAAAATTCCTTGGACTCCAGAATTCAAGGAACAGTAGAGGGAAGAAAAGGCTTGGGAAGAAAGAAGTAATCTTGGCTGAGGAATATCAGAGAATGGACTATCCCTCAGCGTTGAACAGATATTTCACGTAGCAAAAGATAGGAAAGCGTTTAAAGAAGTGATTGCCAACAATCGTTAGAAAACGGCACAACGCACAATAAAAAGATATGTATTAAGATCCTTTAATGTTCCTAATAGCGGGTTATTGGGTTGAATTTGTCTGTCTGTGGCTAATATATATCTAATATATTTTTGTTTCAAAATTTTTTTCCTTTCATTTTGGACCTGGTTGGGGAGGGGGAATATTCCCAGTTTTCCCTCCGTAGATCCACCACTGCTTGTAATACGTTCACGTCTTGTGGCTTTGATACATTGATTGTTGAGGTTAGATTTTCTTCGTGGCATTTTACTTAAAATGAACTATAATTATATTTTACTTATAACTAAGTTGTTTTTTTATTATGTTATAATATTTTATAGAATTTCTATTCAATAAATGTAACCTAGAGAGAGAATTAACACTGAAAATAAGGTGGAACAACAGTGAAAAAAAAACATAAAACTTAATTGAAATTATACTCAGAATTTTAGGTAGATATGGTTATTAATAATATACAAAATAGTACATCGCGTAATGAAAATAAAATCAAAATAATAATATGTAAGAAATTGAACTCACATGTTGTTTGAAAAAATATATATGTTGAATGTTGCCTTAAATTTGAGGAACAAATGGAATAAACTATAGCATTAAATAAATAAACATGGTAAATTGAAACATAGCACCACCTATCAAATACTTATACAATCTAGATTTAAGTAAGATTGTAAACATTACTGCCATCTATTGAAAACTTGTGAAACTAAAATAATAACAATTCCTTTGCTATAAAAATATTGAATATACACTGCGCCTCAGAGAAAATGGGTCACCCACAAAATTTAGAAAATTTTATTTTTTATATATTTCTCCGTTTTTGTTAATTAAATTAAATAATAATAGGTAATAATTTCGTTTCAAAACGAAACCAAGAGACGTCTTATATTTCAGTTCGCTCAGAGAGTGCCATAAACACCTCTGAGTTCGCTCACAATGTGGTGTTTATGGCACTTTCTGAGCGAACTGAAATATAAGACGTCTCTTGGTTTCGTTTTGCAACAAAATTATTATTTTCGATTAGTTTTACACCTCAGTGTACGGGACCAAGTTTTCGTTGGAATTTTGCCACGCTGGATAGGCAGGAAGTGAGATGCAATTTAAAGATCTCCCATGGCCTTCTTTGTTTCCAGCATTCGTTTGGTTTGTAAACTGTAGAAACCACGAAACTATTGTAGTGTTCTAAAGAGTTTCTGAGATATCTTACTGTTATACTGGCCTCCTTACACTTAATTGTATTGCTTAATAACGATGGAAAATATCGAAAGTCTGTTCAGATTGTTACATTGCTGGAAAATGTAGCAAGCCAAATGGATGTGCCAAGACATTACGGCTTTACAAAGCGGCAGATATGTCGCTCTAACAAAAATAAAGAAATAAGAAATGTATACAACGGTCCCTTAACAATAACTGCAATATACAGTCCACCACGACATACCATAGTCAAAAATCAATACCAAGAATTTTTCAGCACACTTGGAAACAGGTTTCTAGCAAGCGGCGATTATAACGCGAAACACACTCACTGGGATCCAGGTTACTAACCCCGAAAGGTAAGCAATCATGTATGGCAATGGAAACCAACAACCTTATATATGTACATATCCACTTGCGAACCCACAGACACACACAAAATTCCAGACTTGGTCGATTTCTCTGTACCAAAGGAATTAATACCACTCGAATCCCAGCCAGCAAAATCTTGTTTCAATCTTTTAGTCGAGGAAATGAAGCATTTTGGCTCGCAATTTTTTCGTCCAGCATGAATTTACTTGAAATTTTCACAGAAGGTAGGGAATAGTCCAAGGATCATTTTCTATATCATACCGCTGTACGCTAAAACCTTGGGGGTGGTTGCCACCCCATCTCGGGGGCGGGAATTTTTTATTACATTTTAACCATGTAAATCGATGTAAAAAGTAATTCTAAGAAAAAAATGTTTTTTACATTTTCTTCGTAAAACTAATACCTATTTTTCGAGTTGTTCGCGCTTGAAATAACAGTTTTTCGATGAAAAATCGACTTTTTTAGAGGGTTTTTGAGAATACCTCGAAAAATATGCATTTAATCAAAAAACTGTAGATATCAAAGTTGTATCTTTTAGTAACACAAACCAAATTCTTTTTCTGTAATATCTTTAAGACCAATACAAACCGAGATACGGCATGTTAAAAGTTAGCTTTTTTCGTCAAATGCATAATTTGAAATATTCAAAGTAAAATAACGGAAAACTGCATTTTTTGAGGAAAACTTAAATAAACTTTTTTCAATTATACAGTTAGGCGTTTCAAAAAATAATAATAAAAAGTTTTTAGCCTGAAAATTAAGCGACTTATGATCAAAAAAAAGGTCGGTACCTGCTTTTCTCTATGAAAAAATCAGTGAAAACAACCCCCTAACTACGCTCCTAATTAAAAATTGGTCTTCGCCTTTCTGTAATTCCTTTTATATTTGTATTATCAATACACTCAAAAAGTTTGACCTATTTAAAAGGCCTAATTGTAGAAAAATTGGAGTTTAAAGAAAAATAAATTTTAGGGAATTTCCCATTTTTCACCGTTCACTTCAAAATATCTCCGAAAATACTGGAGATACGAAAAAAATGATAGATTACTAAATTGTAGCTTTTTTAATAACTAAAATTCCCTTGTGCATAGATTTTCATTACAGTGAACAGTTTGTTTAAAACCTCTATTTACGAGCAAACACCCCTTTATTAGAGCACTTTAAACCCACCCTAATTAAAACCTAAGGGATCTTACGCAATTTAGTTTACACAGTCTTATAACTCTTCAAAAATCCTACAAAGCTATTTTTTGAAAAAAAAAATTATCGCCAAAAATGAAGGAGTTATGTTTGTAAAACGATTTTTCTTTCGAAAAATTCGCATAGTCCGCTTATGGATAATTTTCAAGGTATGTATAATACCACAGAACCGGTTCGTATACTGGAAGATGACTAAAAAACTATTTGTATTTGTACTTACAGTAGAACCCCGATTATCCGTGTGCGGATTATCCGGGCTACGGATTATCCGTGCTATGATTTTCTATTACTTAAATTGCATTTTTGAGGTTTTATCAAAATAGCGTCACTGTAAATCACTCGACGGAAACTCTATACGTGGACAGGGGGACTCATAATGAAATATTTATTTTTTCTGTTGTTTTTTTATGGTAGGGCTATATGTATGGATATACGTACATATATGTATTACAATAAGACATAAATGTTCGGATTATTCGTGCTTTTCAATTACCCGTGCCAACGTCCGGTCTCGAGGAGCACGGATAATCGGGGTTCTACTGTATTTGTAAATTCGTATTTTTGTGTAAATAAATGTTTTTGTAATTCTTTAATTCTACTTTTTGTTCTGTATAGATCTATTAAAATATCTACTTGTAAAAATTGTAATGTTATTAAGGGTGGTTTTTAAGGGTTGAGATATTATATTATATCCTAAACTAAAGTATAAAACAATCATTATTTAACCAACCAAAACCAAATTTTACCCACATTAAAGTTTACAATATTTTTATATAATTTTTGACAATAAGGGGTAGTTTACACCCCTAAAAATAATCAACGCCCTTAAGCATGATATAGAATATGAAGTACAGGGTGAGATGATCCTAATCCCAAATTTTTATATAAATCGATGCAAGCGGAAATTATTATTTTAGGATAAGTCAATTTTTTATATATATAGCTCCAACAAGGGTGGTTGTAAGGGTTGAAATATTATGATAGTATATCTTAAAACATAAAACAATCATTATGTAACTAATAAGAACCAAAGACAATATTAAAGTTTAAAATGTTATTTTATAATTTTTTACAATTAGGGGTAGTTTTCACCCTTAAAAACCAAAAGCGTACAACGGCTCAATATAGAAAATGAACTAGAGGGTGAAATGAGCCTAATCCCAAATTTTTGTACAAATCGATGCTGGTTTTGCCATTTTTTCAGCTTCATTTCCTCGACTATTTCATCCGACTACTCTCCTGTCTTGGTCATGATATCAACAAATATTCTCGAAACAGAAATATACCAATTGGATTAAATTCCGGGTTATTCTTGAAGACAGACTGGATCTAAACATACCACTAAAATCTGATGGTAGATAGACGAAGCAGTAGATTAATTAAATAGGATAATTCCGGAAGCTGGCTGGCAGTCAATACCTACACAAACAAATACAATCACACAAAAAGACTTAGCCAACGAAATAAAAGAAAAGGTCACAGAAAAACAAAGACTAAGGAAAATATGACAAAGAACCCGCGCACCCCGGGATGAAAATAGATTAAACCAAGCTATAGTACGATTAAAAACTTTGTTAAACAACAATAAAAACGACATAAAACGATATCTTCAAAATCTATCTGCCACGGAAACCGAATACTCGTTATTGAAGACAACACGAAATATTAACCGACCACAACTCTGTAATCCGCCTATCCGGGCCAGTAACGGACGATGGGCTAAAAGTAACAACGAAAAAGCCGCAGTATTTGCCAAATACCTGAAGGAAGTGTTCCAACCACATATTCAAAACAACAACTTGAAGCACTGTGGTTCCAAATGCCTAAAAAGTGGTCATGAACCTTTAAAGGGGTACAGTAGAACCTCGATTATCCGTGCTCCTCGGGACCGGACTTTGGCACGGATAATCCGAACATTTATTTCTTATTGTAATACATATGTACGTGTATCCATACATATAGCCCTAACATAAAAAGACAACAGAAAAAATAAATCTTTCATTATGAGTCTCCCTCTCCGCGTATAGGGTTTCCTTCGACTGATTTACAGTGACGCTATTTTGATAAAACCTCAAAAATGCAATTTAAGTAATATAAAATCATAGCACGGATAATCCGCAGCCCGGATAATCCGCAGCCCGGATAATCCGCACACGGATAATCGGGGTTCTACTGTATATTGTTCATACACATCGGAATTACTTTCGTACATACCTAAGGATTTTTTGCATCGCTGATTACGAATCTGACATTTTTTTTTACAAAATGGCGGATCCAACATGGCGGAAAGAAATTGAAAATATCAATCAAAACGCAATGTCAAATTTGTTAGTTTAAGGTCGTTGATTACAAATCTAACATTTTTTTTGAAAAACAAAATGACGGATCCAACACGGTCGAAAGAAATTCGAAAATTTTATTTGAAACGAATATTTTTTTTGAAATTTTAGGGACTTTTGAAATTGCTGATTGCCAATACAGTTTCTTTTTGAAATACACAATTTAGAACCTATTACTTAGGTACAACCGACCATACGTACGCAACAATCGCCAGAATCAAGTAATATGCGTCATTTCACACTTTTGTATTCAAACAACTGCCAGCAATGCAAAGGCAGTTTAAAGGCAGCTAAACCAATTAGATTCTGTATCTTCTGACTGTACATGATTAATAAACATTAATCGCAGAATTCTGTACTATGTACTCTGAATTATGTACTACATATTTGAATGTATTTTTACGAAATTTTAATTATTTCAAGTATATTTTTACAGTTTATTCATTAACAAATTTTATGCATTTGTTGTTATCAAATCCTTAGTCAACTTTTATCTTCCATTAATAAATACTTGAAAAAGAAGAATCTGCTTTACAGCAATAACATTGATAAACTACAAAACGTTTTACAGCATTTTCGATATACGCGTTATTTTTGACTTTCACCGTCGGCCAAAATAAGGTCGAACATGGCTCACTTGTCCCTGAGCTATGAATAAGAATAGATCCGGTCTGATCCTTATACTCGCGTATTACGACTCTAAAGTAGTAGTAGATAGTATGAGAAAACAACGGTAAACATGAAAATCCCTAAATAAAGAATTTTTTTAAAACCTCATGACCACGTTTTCAGCATTTGGAATCACTGTGTGACGCAGAAGATAATATTCAGTTGTATTTAGAATATCCATACCAACTAGAAGCACCATTGGAGAAATTCATTGCCAAACAAGTTTTCAACAAAATTCAAACAGATCTGAATCTGAAAAAGTTCTCAGGGTTCGATTACGTGGTAGATCAACTATTAGAGGGACTGTAATTAATAAACAAAAGATGATAGATTTACTTACCGTTTCAAAAAATGTAATCCTCTCCTACTCTTCTTTTGAAAAGGCATATTGTCCTAACACTAAAATTAATGCCAATACTAATATAAAAATTACCACTAATCTGTTATGCAAGGAACACTATTGTTTTTAATAAGTACTAAAATAATTAACTAAAAACGCCACTTAACTACAGGGTGATTGATTAGTAGGGTAAAGCTCAATAGCTCAGCTATAGTAATAGATAGCAATAAAAGTTAATAACAAAAATTTTAGGCACCTTTGAGCTTCACATTACAAAATTAGTTAGAATGTTACAGTGTGTTCGATAACACAGTGACAGACCAGACTTATGTTTTTTTTTAAATGGAACACCTTATATTTTATTTTAAATTCGAAATCCTGTTAACTTCTCCATCATAAAAATATAAAGGTTTGTTATGTTATACAGGGTATTTACAAAGTTATAACCAATTTTATATGAAAATCGTAACAAATTCAACTCGCTGTATAAATAAAAATAAGCAAAACAACAATGGTTTATTAATGCCATATTTTTTAACGTATTGTCAAAATTTTCAAGAATGGTCGATATTGCTAATTTTCTTTATATCAAATACAGGGTGAGTCAAAACGCAAGTACATTATTTTCTCAGTAATTTTAAATGGAACACCCTGTATTTTATATCACTATTGAAAAGTACGTTTCTGCTTTAATTTTTAGATAACATTCCCTATGTCTAAATTTATTAGTTTTCGAGATATTTTCATTATTCAATGGACCAGTAGCGTGGCCACCCAAATCACCAGAATTTAATAAACTGGACTGATTTTTTTGGGGTTACGTTAATACGTAATTACGTTTATAAAATACCTCCAACAACAAGGGATGAGATGAAAAATAGAATACAAAGTGTATTTCGATGTGTTAATTTACAAATGCTCCGTAGAGTAAGTAGCTCATTCAATGATCGATTTTAGGCGTACATAAATGTGTTAGGAGATAATTCTGAACACCTTATGCAATTAAATATTAAAAATATTTTATTAAAAGTAGCTTCTAATTTTTTCAAACATGTTTTTTTGCAAAATGTATTACTGATAAATTATGTTTTGTTCTTTATTTGTTACATTGTTACATTTACATACAAAAGTAGTGTTTAATTGTCTTCACAAAATATTGTGTTTTGTGTTTGTGTGTTTTTTTGTAAAATTTATTACTAATTTTCTTTGTTTATTTGTTGCATTTACATAAAAAGATAGTTTTTAATTGTTTCAAAAATGTTGCATGTAGTGGTTGTGTTTTTGTTTGTAAAATGTATTACTAATAAATTATTTTTATTTCTTTATTTGCTACAGTGTTACATTGATTACCGGATTGATAATCGGTAATCTTCAATTGTCAATTCAGTCATGGCTTACTTGAAATTTAGATAAATTTAAACACCTAAAATAATTTGCTCTGAAAAATGAAAATATCTCGAAAACTAATAAATTTGGGCATAGGGAATGTTATATAAAAATTAAAGTACGTTAATGTTACTTTTCAATAATGATATAAAATACAGGGTGTTCCATTTAACATTACTGAGAAAATATTGTACTTGCGTTTTGACTCACCCTGTATTTGATATAAAGAAAATTAGCAATATCAATAATTCTTAAAATTTTTGACAATAAATAAAAAATATGGCATTAATAAACCATTGCTGTTGTGCTTATTTTTATTTATACAGGGAGTTGAACTTGTTACGATTTTCATACAAAATTGGTTATAACTTTGTAAATACCCTGTATAACATTACAAACCTTTATATTTTTGTGATGGAGAAGTTAACAGGATTTCAAATATAAAATAAAATACAGGGTGTTCCATTTAAAAAAACATAAGTTAGGTCTGCCACTGTGTTATCCAATACCCTGTAACATTCTAACTAATTTTGTAATGTGAAGCTCAAAAGTGGCTAAAATTTTTGTTATTAACTTTTATTGCTATCTATTACTATAGCGGAGCTATTGAGCTTTACCCTACTAATCAATCACCCTGTATAAAAAATAAGATTCAAACAATAATTCTTCAGCTTCTGCCAACAGAACAAATAAGACTATCGCGCATTAGTCTTCGAAGTGAATTGTTAATTGTAAGTACTGCCGTGCTTAGCGAAAACGCCGTATCTGCAAAAATCAGAAAAAATTAGATTTATACATTTTTCTAACCCAAATGTGCATATCTATCTTATTTGCTTACTAAAAATGACGTAAGTTAAGCCAAAACACATTAAACACAACGCATTTTATGCCGTATCTGCAAAAATGTTCATGGATACTTAGAATAAATGCGTCATCTGAAAAATACTTAGAAAAAACGCAGTATTTAAAGGTCACTTGCCGCGTTTATCCTAAGCGCACTAGATGCGGCGTTCTGCTTAAGCATTTGACAGATTTTTACAGCATGTGTAAAATTTTTAATAAGGTTAGTTTGTTGCCATTTTTCAACGAGAACGGTTGTTTGGTATAATTTTTTAAATATGTCAAATAGAACAAAGTTAATACTGCAGAAGGCTATTTTTTCTTTATCAACAGAAAATCTAAACACGTATGTTTGAGTTGTTGGTGATCAAAGAAATAATGTGTGGTTCTAAAAACAATGCGGTACTACTAAGTGAGACAAATACTTCCACTAAATGTGGAGTTTCCTGAGGTATAGCGGAGTTTCCTATGTGTATGTATATTGTTGTTGATGCGACATTGTATTATTACGTTACATCAGGCATTTTAAACAGCGCAAATTTTATAAAGTTTGTTCGAAATAGGAATTTTGATACGAAGTATTTTGGTTGCCGTAGGTCGTAGAATTTCCAAATAAAAAAATGTGGTATAAAAGTACATATCAATGTCTAATAATTAATAAATAATTAAAAATAAACTTGATCGTAAATGTTACCTAATCGTTTCTGGAATGTTTTTAATTTTAAAATGCAAGAAACGCCCCTTAGCGGCAAACTTATTAATTCCAAAATTATTTACATCAATTTTTTTGTCCATTTTCATGACACATTTTATAAAAAATGTTTTTATTCTCCCTTTTCATCGTTATATTGTATTTATTATAAAGTAGACTCCCTCTATAACGAGAACTGAAATGGCAGATTAATTACCTCGGGCATAGGTAAATTGAGTCCCATATACCTGAATTAAGAAGGGTCAAAATATTTAGATGGTCGAATTGAGTCCCGGGCATCGTAATCCTTCTAATTACCTTTTAATAGCTTTCTAATTTGTAAGTACTTTCTAATTTGTACTTAAGCATATTTAGAAATATTGTTATTACCTGGAATAACAATAGAGGAATGAAATGATTTTATTGGTTATGCATTTATGGTAATCAAATATAAAAAAGCAATATCCTGCAAAATATTTAGTATGGTGCAATCTATCTGTATACGATACGGTGTTAAGTTGATTGCCAAAATGAGTTCAGTGAAAATTGTTCTTAGTGAAAAAGGAAAACAATTGATTGTGTTAAATGGCTTCAAATATCGTTTTCACAAATCTTTAAAGAATAACGACAAGCGTTGGATGTGTTGTGCGCAGACGAGAGAAAAATGTAAAGCATTTTTAAAAACCCCAGGTGACAACGTAGTGACGGACATTCGGGATGAACACAACCATAGCGAATTAAACGAAGATGCACTTAACCGTCAAATGTTAAGTAACTCCTTAAAACGAAAGGCCGTAGAAGACATCGGTGAAAGAAATATGAAAATTTTGCAAAAGGAATTACGAAATGGAGATATTAGTACCTTGACTACCAAAGACGTGGCATTGGTTCGAAAAAATATGTATAACGCCCGACGATCTCTTCTGCCTAAATTACCATAAAGTATGGAGGAAACTCATGATATATTAAAAACATTTCCAGTGAAAACCAACAAAAACGAGGATTTTCTAATGGTGAACGACATAGAAAACCAAATTATTATGTTTACCTGTAGCAGCAATTTAGAATTTTTAGCAGATTTGGACACCATTTATATAGATGGAACTTTTGAATATTGCCCAAAGTATTTTAAGCATATGTTCTCCATCCATGGTCTAAAAGAAGATCATTATATACCTTTGGTTTTCTTCTTATTGTCAAATAAACAAAAACATACATATACACTGGCACTTAAATACCTAACAGAACAAGTTGAGAAATGCAATAAAAAACTCACTTTAAAACGGTATTTGCAGATTTTGAAGAAGCAATTCAGCAAAGTGTCACTGAAGTTTGGACTAATGTTTCATTGAAGGGCTGCCGATTCCATTTAGGACAATCCTGGTAAGTAGTCATATTTGAATCCTTTTTTGAATGATGATGTGTATGTGTGCTTTTTGTTTTTTGGTTTTTTTTGTACTGATTTCCCATATGCCACGCTGTTGTAATTTTCCTGGTCCTGATAAGTAGTCATATTTGACATATTTGAATCTTTTTTTTTTTGATGATGATGATGATGATGATGATGTGTATGTAAACTTTTTGTTTTTTGGTGTTTTTTACTGATTTCCCATATGCCACGTTGTTGTAATTTTCCTGGTCCTGATAAGTAGTCATATTTAACATACGAGTTTTTGAATTGTATTTTTGAAGATGATGTGTATATATGCTTTTTGTTTTCCGGTGTTTTTTACTTATTTTCCATATGTCATACTGTTGTAATTCTAATGATGTTTTTTTCTTTTTTCAGGTGGCGCAAAATTCAGGCACTAGGTTTAACCTCCTTATACAAAGACAAAGAGAGTGATGTAGGAAAATATTTAACATACTGCTTTGGAATGCCATTTCTCAACCCAGAAGATGTAGGAGATTGTTTTGTTGAAGCTTTATCATCAATACAGCCACAAAATCATAGAATAGTAGAATTTGCGGACTATCTGGTCGATAATTATGTCTCAGAATCGGCTAAGTTTCCGCCAGAAATATGGGCGGAGATGTCAAGCAGTTTACAACTGACGACGAACGCATGTGAGAGTTTTCATTCCAGGTTTAACTCGTCATTTTATTTTGCTTAACCTCAGGTTCCTGAGGTTAAAATAGGCCGATTTAAGCTAACTTACCTTAGTACAAAGTTTATAATAACCGAGATACAGGGTGTCAAAGTTAAACTTTTTTTTATTTATTATTGAATATTTCCTAAGAGGTATGAGATAACAACATGAAATTTGGTATGTGGGGGTTTTTTAGGTCGAGAAAACTAAATTCCCTACCAAAAATTATGTATTGCCCAGAGTGCGCCACATACGCCTTTCAGCACTCATTTATTACGCTCAATTTTTTTTATTCCTCACTCTGTATAATTTTGACATTAAAATTTTTATTCTCCTATTAGTTTTACTTAAAAAAGGTATACTTCTTTCATCTCCCTAAACTCAACCATTTTTTACACACCATCATACCATTTACACTGCGATACACCATCAACTTATTTTCAAATCCTGAAATCCAATTTTTAAATTTTTTACCTGTAGCAGCAATTTAGAATTTTTAGCAGATTTGGACACCATTTATATAGATGGAACTTTTGAATATTGCTCAAAGTTTTTTAAGCAAAAATGTTCTCCATCCATGGTCTAAAAGAAGATCATTGCCTTTGGTTTTCTTCTTATTGTCAAATAAACAAAAACATACATATACACTGGCACTTAAATACCTAACAGAACAAGTTGAGAAATGCAATAAAAAACTCACTTTAAAACGGTATTTGCAGATTTTGAAGAAGCAATTCAGCAAAGTGTCACTGAAGTTTGGACTAATGTTTCATTGAAGGGCTGCCGATTCCATTTAGGACAATCCTGGTAAGTAGTCATATTTCAATCCTTTTTTGAATGATGATGTGTATGTGTGCTTTTTGTTTTTTGGTTTTTTTTGTACTGATTTCCCATATGCCACGCTGTTGTAATTTTCCTGGTCCTGATAAGTAGTCATATTTGACATATTTGAATCTTTTTTTTTATGATGATGATGATGTGTATGTATGTAAACTTTTTGTTTTTTGGTGTTTTTTACTGATTTCCCGTATGCCACGTTGTTGTTGGTCATGATAAGTAGTCATATTTAACATACGAGTATTTGAATTGTATTTTTGATGATGATGTGTATATATGCTTTTTGTTTTCCGGTGTTTTTTACTTATTTTCCATATGTCATACTGTTGTAATTCTAATGATGTTTTTTTCTTTTTTCAGGTGGCGCAAAATTCAGGCACTAAGTTTAACATCCTTATACAAAGACAAAGAGAGTGATGTAGGAAAATATTTAACATACTGCTTTGGAATGCCATTTCTCAACCCAGAAGATGTAGGAGGTCTGGTCGATAATTATGTCTCAGAATCGGCTAAGTTTCCGCCAGAAATATGGGCGGAGATGTCAAGCAGTTTACAACGGACGACGAACGCATGTGAGAGTTTTCATTCCAGGTTTAACTCGTCATTTTATTTTGCTTGACCTCAGGTTCCTGAGGTTAAAATAGGCCGATTTAAGCTAACTTACATTAGTACAAAGTTTATAATAACCGAGATACAGGGTGTCAAAGTTAAACTTTTTTTTATTTATTATTGAATATTTCCTGGTAACATGAGGTATGAGATAACAACATGAAATTTGGTAGATGGGGGTTTTTTAGGTCGAGAAAACTAAATTCCCTACCAAAAATATGTATTGCCCAGAGTGCGCCACATACGCCTTTCAGCACTCATTTATTTCGCTAAATTTTTTTTATTCCTCACTCTGTATAATTTTGACATTAAAATTTTTATTCTCCTATTAGTTTTACTTAAAAAAGGTATACTTCTTTCATCTCCCTAAACTCAACCATTTTTTACACACCATCATACCATTTACACTGCGATACACCATCATTTTTAGCATAATATCATTGTAGTTACACCCGAAAAATAACTTAAAACCATAAAATTATCCAAAAATGTATCGCAAATTTTTTCAAATGGAATTTGCGATGCAAGGACAACTTTGAGAATTGGCACAATTATTATGGTTTTAAGTTATTTTTCGGGTGGAACTACAATGACATTATGCTAAAAATGATGGTGTATCGCAGATTTAAAATGCGTTTATCTCGAAAACGGTTGAGTTTAGGGAGATGAAAGAAGTATACCTTTTTTAAGTAAAGCTAATAGGAGAATAAAAATTTTAATGTCAAAATTATACAGAGTGAGGTATAAAAAAAAATTGAACATAATAAATGAGTGCTGAAAGGCGTATGTGGCGCCCTCTGGGCAATACATAATTTTTGGTAGGGAATTTAGTTTTCTCGACCCAAAAAACCCCACATACCAAATTTCATGTTGTTATCTCATACCTGTTAGAAAATATTCAATAATAAATAATAAATAAAAAAAAGTTTAACTTTGACACCCTGTATCTCGGTTATTATAAACTTTGTACTAAGGTAAGTTAGCTTAAATCGGCCTATTTTAACCTCAGGAACCTGAGGTTAAGCTATGGCCCATTCTTTACCAAACACCCTGTATAGTTGTCTAAAATATTAAATTTCTATAGTGATGCCATTCGAAGCAATATAAGATGCTAAATATTGTTTCCTCGACAATAAGGCTTCGCCATCATAAATTATAAATTTTTTACAATATTCAGTATCGGCCAATAGTTAAACACAACAGGAAGAAGTTTATTATAGGTAGGCGCTGGATTTTTATTAAAGCACTACCCTCGATAACCGCACAGATGTTGGGAATTTATGTATACAGGTACCTAGTTGGGGTATTTACTTATAGCCATTACAGCGCTAAAAATAGATAAAGAATAATAAAGATACAACATGAAGAGAAGTATCCATATTACTCAAATGTGGTCTCGAGGGTAACCAGTTACAAAAAAACTCGCAAGAGGTACCACAAGGTTATTTATTATTGTTAAAAATCATAAAAGGACGCGTTTCGGCTTTTACAAGCCATCATCAGCTTAAATACAGGACATAGAAAACAACGGACTGACCAGAAAACAGGAAGGAGGAAGAATCAGCTAGTTTACATTATATAGTATAGAGATGCACACACTTCATCATTAATATGTAGCTGTGAGCATTAATATGTGAGAGAGGAATTTTCATGACTCGAGGAAGAAACAGGTAGTCTGGGGCTTCGAATAAATGAAGAGAATACGAAATACATACTAGTAACCAAAAATCCAAGACCAAGAGTCAGGCAGAACATAACTATTAATGACCACAACTGCGAAGTAGTAACAGAGTTTAGGAGCGGCAATCACAGATGACAATCAGACAACTACATAAAAAGAGAGGTCTCAGCAAGAAGAGCTGCGTAGATTAGAGCATTATAGTCCCTGTCATCATTAAGATCTAAGCTGCTGAAAAGACAATTTAAATTTAGACTCTACAGGCCAATTATTCACACAATTGTTACATGTGGAAGTGAAACATAGACTCTAGATCAGCGGAAAATAAATATGCTGCTGATGTTTGAAAGGAAAGTTCTCAGAAAGATATTTGGCTCTCAAAGAGATGACTTGACAGGAGAATGGAGAAGGCGCGAGAAGGCCCCAAACCTGAATTGGTGACTGTGTATAGTACTGACAACTGACAAAACATCGTCAGACATATAAAAGATAAGATGTGTAGGTCATGTAGTAAGATTAGAAGAACATAGAGTGTTAAAAACTGTGTTTTTTGAGAGACTGTAGAAGATCAGTAGGCCATCCCAGAATTATTTGCATATTTGAAACAACGAGGTGAACCATTTTAATTCACGTTAAAATTCCTGAAATCCAAACACTGAGCGAAAAATTTAATACCTTTTTTAATTGTGGCTCGGGAAAAATTTCTGATTTTGAAAAATGGCTCGGACTATCAAAGAGCTTGGCCACCCCTGATAGCTTTGTTTAATGATAAAAAAATTAATTTTTAGGAATGTAAATAATCCAACAGGATATAATTTGACTTGAACTTTCAAATGCTGCAAGCAGAATTGCTATTTTATTTATTATAGTATGGTATAACTAGACCCAAACCCAGACATCCAAAGTAAAAGTTATCCTCCACCACCAAATTGTTCTATATGGTCCATATAATGTTCAGAAAAAGTCACACCATTTTGAGTGTCGGGTTGGGGGGAGAGGGGGGAGAAATCGGTAAATTCGTAGTTTTTTTCGTTTTTCATCAATATTTCTAAAACTATGCGGTTTAGCATGAATAACCTTCTATACAAAAATGTTCTACATTAAATTTGAAATAAAAAAGGTCCGATGTATAATCCTTCTAAAATGAACGGTTCAAAAGTTACGGAGGTAGTATAGTATAATTGGTCCAAAAAAGGCCTAACCCAGACATCCAAAGTAAAAGTTTTCCTTCAACACCAAATTGTTCTATATGGTCCACATATTGTTCAGTAAAAAGTTACACCATTTTGAGCGTCCGGTTTGGGGGGGAGATGGGGGAAAAGTCGGTAAATTAGTAGTTTTTTTACGTTTTTCGTTAATATTTCTAAAACTATGCTTTAGCAAAAACAATGTTCTATACAAAAATGTTCTATGTGAAAGGACATCGCACACATCTTATGGAAAATATAATGTCACTCAAATTCAATAAAATTTATACGAATAGATGCGTTTTAAATTAACGGTCAAATCTTATCATTGCGCCAACTCTATATTTGCAATAATAAGAGCAGAAATTGATATAAATAAATCTGAAATCAAATGGGTACGTACATAAGTTAGAGAGAGAAAAAATATTTTAAAATACCCAAATTGTCGGTACTCCATAAATCAGCGGATTAGTTTCACTAATCCGCTTAGACCCAGTGGGGTTTAAGCTCTTGTGAATAGCACCCAGAGCAATAGTAATTGTAACTGACACTTTTACTGACTCAAAAAATGTGATTTCGATAAACTTTAATTGCAATTTGCGCCGTAATTAATCATAATTAAGAGTTGGCGCAATGATAAGATTTGACCGTTAATTTAAAACGCATCTATTCGTATAAATTTTATTGAATTTGAGTGACATTATATTTTCCATAAGATGTGTGCGATGTCCTTTAAAACAAAAAAGGTCCTATACATAATTGTTATAAAATCAACGGTTCCAGAGTTACGGAGGGTAAAAAGTGGAGGTTTTCGATACTTTTTATATTCTTTGGGCAATTTATAGAAATTTTCTTTAACAGTGTAGAACAATTTTATGTAGAACATTTTTGTATAGACCATTGTTTACGCTAAGGCATAGTTTTAGAAATATTGAAAAACGTAAAAAACTACTAATTTACCGACTTCTCCCCCATCTCCCCCCCCCCCCACCAACCGGACGCTCAAAATGGTGTAACTTTTTATTGAACAATATGTGGACCATATAGAACAATTTGGTGTTGGAGGAAAACTTTTACTTTGGATGTCTGGGTTAGGCCTTTTTTGGACCAATTATACAATACTACCTCCGTAACTTTGGAACCGTTTATTTTAGAAGGATTATGCATAGGACCTTTTTTATTGCAAATTTAGTGTAGAACATTTTTGTATAGAAGGTTGTTCATGCTAAACCGCATAGTTTTATAAATATTGACGAAAAACCTAAAAAACTACGAATTTACCGATTTTTCCCCCCTCTCCCCCCAAACCCGACCATCAAAATGGTGCGACTTTTTTCTGAACATTATGTGGACCATATAGAACAATTTGGTGTTGGAGGATAACTTTCACTTTGGATGTCTGGGTTATGGCATTATTTGGATCAATTATAAATATCATACTATTAATCAAAAGTTATTCGTGTTCAAAAATTGCAATTTTTCGATTTTTTTAAAGTTTAATCGCGTTTATCTCGAAAACTATGCATTTCATCCATCTACGCCTATTATAAGTATTTCATTAATTCGTTATCGTAAAAAATACATTTTGGTCAGGGCCGGTTCTAGGGTTTTGAGCGCCCCGGGCAAAATAAAAGTTGGCGCCCTTTCATACAAGAATATACCTACAAATTTACGGCAAATACAGGGTGCGCCAAACCTCTGGTTTTCTTTGATTACGGCTAAACTATGAGATATACAAAAAAATGTTTATAACAAAACTAATGTGTATCAAAGAGGTCTATAATTTAAAATTATTTTCAATTATACAGGGTGAGTCAGAACGACGGTATGAACCAAAGTTGTATTTTTTTAAATGGAACACCCTGTATATTAAATCATTTTTGAATATATTATTTAAAAATATGAAAAATTTGTATAAGTTCTTATAGGCCTGAAGTTAATAATTTTCGAAATATTTACATTTTTATTGAGAAAAAATGGTAATATTTATAGGGTTGTGGATTATGTTTCCAAAGATATAAAAATTTAGGTGATAGGTCAAAGTTTTTAAAATATAGTGTTATTTTTAAATAATTTAATATTTCTTACTTTTAGCCATAAAATATACAGTGTGATCACTATTTGCAAATACAAAATTTTCTCATTTATTTTAAATGGGACACCCAGTATATTAGTGTTGCGTTTTGTAGTAAATATTACAACCTTTCTTTTGGTATAAGGTTGTATGTACCTAGCATGTTTCGTTTTGTAGATATTTTTAAAAAACTATAGATTTTACGTTTTTGCGGATTTTTTATTTAAAAAATTTTTTGCAAAAAAAATAATTATAATCTGGTTTTAGAAACATACACTAAAATATAAAATATGAAAATAAAAACGTAATTAAAGATTAAAATAAATAGTATGCTAGTACAATTCAATTGAATTTAATAACTTTAAATTATTTTACAAAAAATATTTTACCATATTAATGAATGCATAAATTAGTTACTAAATTAAATAAACAACCAAATTTTAAATCAACCGTAGTAACTCTTCTACCGCAGCAACTTTCCTGTACCAAATTAATTGTTAGTTGTATTGTATTTACGAGTAAGATCAGTTAATAACTTTTTAATTTACCTACATCTTGAGAACGTATAAAGTATGCTTTGAAACAAATGAACGTTATGGAAATATATTAAGAAGTAAATAGTATCTATGTACCTACTCGTGTCACAAAAGCTGGTAATAATTTCTAATGGTTTCGCCCAAAACAAATGTCATATCAAAAATTTTTCGGTTAAAAAATTAAAATTTAAAATATAAAAAATTGTTACAAAAATTTCAACTACAAAAGTATTACCAGCTTTTGTGACACCAGTAAATACTATTTATATTAATAAATAATTTGGCTGATACCAAAGTGATACTCAAGATGTATGTCAGTAAATTTAAAAGGTAAATTAAAAGTTTAACTAAATACAATTTAACTAACAACTAATTTGGTACAGGAAAGTTGCTGTAGTAGAAAAATTACTACGGTTGATTTAAAATTATTAACTAATTTATGCATTCATTAATATGGTAAAATATTTTTTGTAAAATAATTTAAAGTTAATAAATTCAATTGAATTGTACTAGCATACGATTTATTTTAATCTTTAATTACGTTTTTATTTTCATATTTTATATTTTAGTGTATGTTTCTAAAACCAGATTATAATTATTTTTTTTGCAAAAAATTTTTAAATAAAAAATCCGCAAAAACGTAAAATCTATAATTTTTTAAAAATATCTACAAAACGAAACATGCTAGGTACATACAACCTTATACCAAAAGAAAGGTTGTAATATTTACTACAAAATGCAAAACTAATATACAGGGTGTCCCATTTAAAAAAAATGAGAAAATTTTGTATTTGCAAATAGTGATCACACTCTATATTTTATGGCTAAAAGTAAAAAATATTAAATTATTTAAAAATAACACTATATTTTAAAAATTTTGACCTATCACTTAAATTTTTATTTCCTTGGAAACATAATCCACAACCCTATAAATATTACCATTTTTTTCAATAAAAATGTAAATATTTCGAAAATTATTAACTTTAGGCCTAAAAGACCTTATACAAATTTTTCATATTTTTAAATAATATATTCAAAAATGATTTAATATACAGGGTGTTCCATTTAAAATAATAAAACTTTAGTTCATACCGTCGTTCTGACTCACCCTGTATAATCAAAAATAATTTTAGAATATAGACCTCTTTGATACACATTAGTTTTGTTATAAACATTTTTTTGTATATCTCATAGTTTAGCCGTAATCAAAGAAAACCAGAGGTTTGGCGCACCCTGTATAAAAAAATAGAAAAAAAGGCAAGACAATCAAAATTTCACTATAAAGAACTATGTGAAAATATATTTATTTAAAAAATAGTACAATAGTTATTATTTATAACTGATCCAACATACTACATAGCATAAGGAAGTTCAAACGACGAAGGAGCTAGATAAAAGATAAATGCACATTGTCAACAAGCAGAAAAAAATGTTGTACAATACCAAAAAAGATGTTGATTGTGCGCAAGATATAACTGCATCCTGCATCCCCAATGACTAAATTGAGGGAGTGGCATCCATATGGCATAAAAAAAGCAGGACGATAGTCTTTGCAAACACGAGCTGTACACCTCTATTTTATCCATTCATGTTAGAGCCACTGTCATATCCTTGGCCTTACAATCATCTAAATCTAAATTCAATTAAAATCATTCAGTAATTTTTTATTTATCTCATATAATGAGTAGGACTATGATTCGATACTCTGAACCAAACTATGCAACGCAATGGAAGATATCGAAATTTCACGAATATTAATAAGAGCAGTCTACAAGAATAAAAAAGTAGCTATCAAAATGAAATGGATAATAGAATACAGTGAAAACTGCTTAAATCTTTAGTAATATGCAGGGTATTTCTAAATAAGTGCGACAAAGTTTAAGGGCTACATGAAAAAATAATGACAGTTTCCATAAACGTATGTCCTCAAATGCTTCGTTTCCGAGATACAGGCTATTGAAATCTTTCTTACAAACTGACGATTTATTTAGTGCTCTAAAACCGGTTGAGATATGCAAATTAAATTTGGTGAGTTTTAAGACATAATTATTGCGCATTTTTTGACATAAAATTAAGAATTTTATATCTACGGTTTGGCGCGAATACGGGTATTGGTCTGAAATTTTTAAAGAAAAAAAAAAGTACATATCATTTTGGAATTCTTCGTTCAATTTGTGATATCTACAAATATTATTGATCTTTCCTTTTTTCATGCAATGCGCCGTTTTTATGCAAAAAAATATCTTAACCTTACAAAGTATTCGAAATAAGTTTCTATAATATATTCATATGAAAAAGAACTTGTCATTTCTAATTCGTTCATACCCAGTTTATTGGCAGAAAAAATTGTCAGAAGAAGAAATAAATCACTTTTAAATGAAAGAATAGGTAAATTTATTTACTAATACGGATGATAATAATAATTTTAAAAAATCAGTTCAAATGTTCAAACTTCTGTTTACCTTCTGACAATGTCCAATTTAATATTATGTTTCCTACCATAAATTTTATATATTTTTTTACGTCGATACATACTTACCGAAATTTATATAACGTAAAAAAATACCTAATTGATACCACAATTCCACAAATTCTCAATATCTAACAAATCTTTGTTTTATTTCACTTTAATTATTACACACCCACGGGCACACGCCAGTCTTGTTAACGGAAGTTTACAGAACAGAAAGACAAAATTATTTTTCTACGACCGTTTAATAACATGCTCATTATTCGCTATTTTTTCATAGATAATAGCACCCATTACTGTACCCGTGAGTAATAATTCATTACTCACGGGCTGAAGTTATTCACGGGTCATTACTCACGGGCTGAAGTTAGATTCAAGTGTCGCATGCCACTTTTAATATTAATCGTATATAAACTGCAAATAAAATTACTTAAACTTGTTTATTTAATACAATAATTATTGTAATTTATACCAATAATTAACTTCGAAAAATTTTTAAAGGAATTTTAACTGTAACAATGTCAGTATATTTTTTACGTTTATATCTTGTTTACTAAAAATTTTGACGTTTATCATTTAATTTAGTGACAGTGACATTAACGCATTTTGTTTATGTTAATTGGAATTTATAACTAATATTGTGTTTGTTTTTCAAGTTATATTGTGTTAAATATGGTATAACATATTATGTATAGTTATATAGTATTATATTATACAGTTTAATGTAAATATACATTATAACTATATATATTAAAATACGTCCACCGACAACAGCAATTTCCTATTTATTAGATTCACTGACAGTAGGTAGGTACAAATTTAAGCTTTTAATTTTTCGGAAATGAGTAGAACTTATATTGAATATTTCTAGTTGTATTTTTACAATAAATAAGAATTTAGTAATAGTAGGCAACCAATTATTCAGCCACGTACTGGGGGTCAATAGCATTTAGGTATTTTTTAAATTATTATAATTTAAATCTCGAGTAGTTGATAACTAACTTTTTTACTAATTAAAATGAAAAAAGGTCGTAGAAAAAGTATAGTATTCTACTCGCATGTAATGGCTATTACTCACTCTGATGAATTACGACACTCGCCTACGGCTCGTGTCGCAAACTTCATCATCGTGAGTAATAGCCATCAATGCTCGTTGAATAATATACTATTAACCTTAACCATTGAGGCGTATGTAACATCTCTGACATAATATACGAGCGCCAGTGACTATTCATAAATTTGATCTTTGTCAATTTTTTTAAGTATGTATGTATTACATTGTTACCATAAGTGATAGGTACGTGACAAAAATGTCCTTTTAAAAACTGAACAAACTTTTTAGATCGTAAAAAACATTTTTAGTCTGCATTAATATTGTATGGGCGATAAAAATTCTTAGGTTGCATTACATTGATTCGAAAATTTTTGTTTTTTGTCTGTGATTCATTTTTTGAGTTATTGATTCTGATTATAGCTAGCAATAGTTTTCTTATTATTAAAATTATTATTCAATCATGTCTTAGGAATAATGCTCAAAGTTATAAAAAAATAATGTAAAAAATAATTTATTTTTATATCTGCATCCCTCAAAATTTGGCGACCCTCAAAATTCGGCGCCCCGGGCGGTCGCCCGGTTCGCCCGCCCCTTTATCCGGCATTGATTTTGGTAATTAATACAATACCTTTTTTTGCATCTACTAAAATTTAAAATCTTATTCTGTAAATTTACATTATCATTTCTAAACACGTAAGTAATTGAGAGGTTTCTAAGAACACATCACTCGTCAAGAACTAAAAACTTCGGAAAATTTAAAAAAACTTTTTTTTTATTCATATTACATGTGCCACACTTAGGGTTTTATAGATATATTGTAGCTTGGAGATTTTATGACATCGTACTTTCAAAACAAAAGTTACAGTATTTATGATAGAATATCCATACGAACTAATTAGAAGCACCATTGGAGAAATTCACTGCCAAACAAGTTTTCAACAAAATTCAAACAGCTCTGAATCCGAAAAAGTACCCAGGGTTCGATTACGTGGTTACGTGCTACAACAACTATTAGGCGGTAAGGAATAAACAAAAGATTTACTTACCGTTTCAAAAAATTGAATCCTCTCCTACTCTTCTTTTGAAAAGGCATATTGTCCTAACACTAAAATTATGCCAATACTAATTACCACCAATACGTTATGCAAGGAACACTATTGTTTATAAATACTAAAATAATTAACTAAAAACGCCACTTAACTATAAAAAATAAGATTCACACACAATAATTCTTCAGCTTCTGCCAACAGAACAAATAATAAGACTATTACTCCAGAGCCCAGGCAGGGTAAAAAAAAGATACTAAAGTAAAAATTTGCAAGTCCAGTTCCTTAGATAAGGCACATGCCGGTATTTTTACAACCGGGTTACTCATCGTAAGTCAATCAGTTTAACACTTGAAAATTTATACTTGGGCATTAGTACAGTTAAAATTGTTAGACGATTATATTTAGATGAAATACACTGGGGTGCAAAATTAACCGGACACCTTAAAAATGGGTCATTTTTGATGTCTCAAATTTCCTGAACCTGTTGTCCGATTTAAGTGATTTTTTAATATATTATAGCCTTATTCTTTAGCAATATCGCGGTAATAGTATTGTTGCTAAACAGTTAAATTTTCAATGTATACCGGGTGTTCCAATCAAACTGTGTTTTTTGCTCAAAGTTAGCATCACCCTGTGGAATATTATAGCATTAATAAAATACTGAAATTAAAATCCAACTATAGCCTCATGTTTTCTCAACATTTTGTTTTTTGATTCATTCGCTTATGTTGGATAATAAAAAAGTTAAGTACTTTAACAACTAGCCATGTTTTTCATCAATACAGGGTGTTTTTAAATAAGTATGGCAAACTTTAAGGGGTAATTCTGCATGAAAAAATAATGACCGTTTGCTTTATATAAACATATGTCCGCGAAGCGAATGCTTTGTTTCCGAGATACGGGATGTTGAATTTTTTCTTACAAACTGATGATTTATTTATTGCTCTAAAACCTTAAAATTTTACATAATACATATATTATGTAAAATAAATTAATATTAAAACTGAGTTTACCTTCTTACAAAAGTTTGTTTTCTTACAAAAGTCTAGATTAAAAATGATTAAAAATCTTTAAAAACCCAAAAAAATATTTTTTTGGGGCTTGGGACAAGGGTTAGGGTTAACATTTTGGGCTGAAATTTGAAATTGAGGGTATATAGGCTACCCATCACCAGAAAAAGCCGGGGAGATCAACATTTTTAAACTTTGGTTTTTTCGAAACACCCTAATAGTCCTGTCGCCAGTGGGGGTACAACGGCCTCCTTAATTCAGATGGACTTACCCAAGTTTTTTTATGTATTTTGACCCGTAGAACACGAATTTCTTTGGTAACAGTCGATCCGGATGTCGATAAGGTACAAAGAACTTGAGGAATCACATAACAGCGATTTTTCGCAAAACAAAACATTTTTTTGTATTTTTTGGGTCATTCTAAGCAAAAAATGTTTTTTCCACCTACCTCTACCGAAAGTATACTTTTCCGGACCTGATTGTAGGGAGCAAAGTTGTACTTTTCCTCCCTAGGGAGGAAAAATAAAAGTGACGTCATGGTATTTCATTCATGAAAATATAACTTACTGATATTGTACAATATCTATTTTCTATTACGTAAGTATCTATACATTTTAACGTTTATTTATAAAACACCCTGTATTTTGCAGGATGGTAAAAAACAGTAAATTGTTCTTTTGATTTAACAATGTTTACATTAATAATTTGACTTATATTTGACAGTTGACAGATATATTGTACCTACTTGTTAGTTTTAGTTTTAATAAATTTTGTTGGTTAGTTACATAAATTAATTAAGTAAAAATGAAAAATTGGAAGGTGGAAAACCCATAATATGTATAATATATGAGTAAAGTGCCTTTTCCTCCCTTGAATGATTACTGCCCTCCGCTACGCGTCGGGCAGTAAACTTCATTCTCGGGAGGAAAAGTAGCACTTTCCTCCCTTGTTATACAAATAGCTATAACAAGTTTTTTCGTAGGATGCATAGTTTTCGACATAAACGCAGTTGAAGTTTCAAAAAATCGAAAAATTGCAATTTTTGAACCCGAATAACTTTTGATTGAAAAATAAAATAGCAATTCTGCTTACCGCATTTGAAAGTCAAATTCTATCGGTTTTGATTACTTTCACTGCTAAAAATTAATTATTTTATTGTTAAACAAAGCTATAAACACATAGTGATTGAATGATGTTTTCAATGCATTTCTCATTTCAAATCGAACGAGTAGGCGCGCATACAGACAATTTCTACGTAGATTACGTACATTAAAACGCATGCATTGGGCACGGGAAACACTATGTGTTTATGGCTTTGTTTAACAAATAAAAACTTAATTTTTAGCAATGCAAATAATCAAAACGGATAGAATTTGACTTGAGTTTTCAAATGCAGTAAGCAGAATTGCTATTTTATTTTTTAATCAAAAGTTATTCGGGTTCAAAAAATGCACTCTTTCGATTTTTTGAAAGTTTAACCGCGTTTATCTCGAAAACTATGCATCCTACGGAAAAACTTGTAAAACCATTTTTTGGTGAGAATCTCCCAAAGAATACAAAAAAATGTTTTGTTTTGCGAAAAATCGCTGTTATGTAATTCCTCACGTTCTTTGTTTATAACAATCTTATCGACATCCGGATCAACTGTTACCCAAAAAATTCGTGTTCTACGGGTCAAAATACATAAAAAAACTTGGGTAAGTCCATCTGAATTAAGGAGGCCGTTGTACCCCTCCTGGCGACAGGACTATAAGGAGTATTGGTTATTTTTTTATTTTGGTATAAGGGTTACTGTTGCCCTAAGGGTGTTATTATGATCAGTGCCCTTGATTTTCTCCTTCATGCCATTTGAAATGTTGTTAGTTTTCACGATTAGGAATCTGCAAAAAACGGTATAATGGCAGGTCATAAAAATGAAAAATGTTACCTCGGGAAAATTGTGGAAAATAAGGAAAATTCTATTTTCAGGACAACCCTTGTTCAACTCTAAATTTCCTTTTTTTTTCTTATCTCATATGATATTTTCAGTACATAAAAAGACATAAAGGATTAAATCATGATTGAACTTCGTATTGAAATCAGATGGTCTATAAAAAATGAAGGTTGAAGGTTGATATGGAAATTAAGTTGATTTTTCTACTCTAAACTATGCTCATTTGTGTTGGCAGATGTGTCAAAAATCTGAATTACTTATAAATTATTATGGATCTTACATATTTACTTACTGGATTTTTTTATACAATTCCGTTATCTTTACAAGTATTGGGGGGGATCTAATTTTAAGAAGATCTAAAGCTCTTTTTTGCAATTCTGTCTTTCTTCCTGCTTTGCTTCTACCAGCAAAGCCCAGTAACTGATGGAATTCTGACACACGGAAGGCTGCTAGCATAGTCTAAAAATAATTACACTTTTATAAAAAAGAAGTTTTTATAATAATTACCACGTTTTTATTATTTTATAGGAAACTATATAAAATTATAACTAGTTTTAAACCGGGAGATATTAACATAAGTTCAACCACGATTTTCTAAGTCCTGCCCTTTGCAATACTGGAAGGTTAGAGAAGGTACTTATAATTTGTGGAAAAATCCACGGGTTTCCTGTGACATTTTCCTGTGAAAATTAGATTTTCCATGAAAAAAAAAAAAATTGGGAGTTGCGATTAATTTTTAAGTCCTGCCATATCCATAGAATAACAGGATACTATCTATTTTATGAAGAACATTTTTTGGGCAGGACGGTTGCAAAAGGACTAAGGGAGTATACAGATATACAAACATGTAATGAAAATAATGAAATTTTCATAATTTTCTAAGTCTGCCAACTTAATAAATTAATCATATTTATTTCAAAATGACCAAAAAAAATGTTGGCATGACGTCACCTAATGTTTAACTGCACTTGTTTCTTGGAAAATTCTGTATAAAATTTTCACTCTGGTTCCGTGATTTTCTAAGTCATAAAATAAATTATGTTATAAAATAAATAATTTCAGTAGACATTATTCAAAATTGCAGGATGTTTAGTTACACCTTTTTTACTATATATAGTTAAAAAATTTGTAAGAAAATTCGTGGAAAATTACACGATTTTCTAAGTCATGCCATTTCGCACATATCTCAAGAAGGTTAATATAAATATATTTTCAAAGAGGCAGGATGGTTGTATAGTTATTTCGTATAAAAAAATTAAATTGTGTGCCTGTAAAATTATTTCAGGGTGTTATACAAACATATTCATATCACCACAATTTTCTGAGTCATACCATGTCGAGTATGCTTAAAAAACACTAATCTAAAACCGTTTACAACTTGGCAGGATAACCGCAAAGATGAATAATACAAAAAATTAATTTGTATATCATTAAAACAATCGTATCCTATTAAATATTATTTTCCTGAATAATGTCTCGGAATTTTTACACACTTTTCAAATCTAATAGCAAACTGTAACATCTTTATTTTAAGGGCACCCAAAGTCCAAAAATTGAATTTTTTAAGTTTTTTGGGTTACGATTGAAAATTATTCTCTGCAATCTTCTCTTTCCAACGGTATATAACACATTATAGTATAAAATTTCCATGGTTACAAAACTATTTGTTTTCTGAACGTCTGCACTCAACTTACCGTGTACCGGTAGCTTTGTAGCCTATTAGAGTGTTTTACGTCTTTGCGATTTCCCGAATACTAGGTTTTTAACTTTTGATGTCAGATATCTCTGGTTCCTTAGATGATCGAAGGTCCAAATTTTTACAGTAGTTGTAGATAGATAATATCTAGTCCCGCGTAAAGTTTTATTGAAAAATTTACAAAAACAAGTAAAATAAAAAATAAAATCTTAACTTTTTGGGTTTTTTTTGTAAGACTATTTTAAAAAATTTTAAAATAAATGTTTCTTTCACTCTTTTACAAAAATCTACGCGGGACTAAAGAATACATGTAGTTTCAAAATAAAACAAAAATTAGTTCACTAAATGCTTTGGTTACAGAGCTATGTGACATAATGTTAACATTGTCGTTAAATGGGACTTTGGGTGCCCTTAAGTGATTAGATCATATTTTTATCTAAGTAAACGCAATAAAAGTAAATAAACATTTTTACAATTTATTGGTTATAGTAGGGAATTTACCTACCCATTATATTATACAGGGTGTCCCGAAGCTCTCATAACAAACGAAAACCGGAGATTCCTCAGATAATTTTAAGAAAATTTAACTCAATTCACCTAGTTCAAAAATGCTTCCGTGGAAAGCTAGAGCTCTTTAAAGATGGCGTCTTGTAATTCATCATCGTCATAATTCAACCCGGATCTATCCAATGCTGGATATAGGTCTCCCTCAGTCTTCTCAATGCATTTCTGTCCTGTGCTGTCTGCATCAAGTTTCTGTCGATCCGTTTGATGTCATCAGACCATCTGGTTGGCGGACGACCTCTACTTCGATATGCTTCGTCTAGAAGAAGCATATCGAAGTCTTGTAATTAGTTTCTTTAAAATAGCTGCAGAACGCTTTTATTTGGAAAAACGAAAACTGGTACACTTATTTATCTTCCAGAGGTCAATTGTCAAATGTCAATTTTTAGTACCGGTCATAGGGGTCTGTTTTGGGTGCGGAAACGGATATTTTATCGAATAACTTTTCTGTCTAACTTTTAAGCATTTCTGACACTGGATTATTAAATTCTGGGATAGTTTTGTACTAAAAGTTGCTTTTGCTTTAACTCAGAAAAATACGCAGTGTTCTAGAAAAATCGATTTGAAAAATTTTTCGTTTTTTGGTTTTTTGAGTTTAAAAGAATTTAGACAAATTCTATTTAGGAAAACGAAAACTGCTACGTTTATTTCTCTTCCAGAGATGAATCGATTTTATCAATTGTGAATTTCTAGTACTGGTCATAGGCATCCGTCTTAAAATTTTTTTCAAATTCAACAAACGAAAAATTTTAAAACGGATTTTTCCAGAAAACCGTGCATCCTACTGACTTAAAGCAGGAGTACCTTTTAGTACTAGAATACATCAAAATTTAATAATCTAGTGTCAAAAATACCTGAAAGGGAAAGACAAAAAAGATTCCTATGACCGGTACTAGAGATTCGCAATTGATGGAATCGATTTATCTCTGGAAGAAAAAAACACGGACCAGTTTTTGTCTTTCGAATTGGAAGCGTTCTGGAGATATAAAAAACTAATTACAACGCGCCATCTGTAAAGAGCTTTAGCTCCCTTAGGCATGCACATCAAAGAAACATGAAACGTAAATCACGTTTCATGGAAATAAAACACTGCTAAACAAATAGAAGTCGGCGTCGGGCCATTTATGCGACTCTCCAAAAATAAAAATGTTTTATGAGCATGAATCACACTCGTTTCATTGGTAGGCGGACTTTAAGATTTGTTTAGCCGTGTTTTATTTTCATGAAACGTGTTTTACGTTTCATGTTTAATGTTTTACGTTTCATGTTTCGTTGGTGTGCCTTAGGGAAGCCGCACACCAAAGAAAGATGAAACGTAAAAGATGAAACATGAAACGTAAAACACGTTTCATGAAAATAAAACCTTGCTAAATAAATAGTAGAAGTCAGCTTTAATAACTTTTTGCATTGTGTTCAGGATAACATCAGGAAAAGGTGTACAATATAAAAATGGGTGGAAATTGCATTTTAGTGCATAACATGCATCCAAAAGTGCATAAACCTGTCAAAATCAGTGTATTAAGGGCAAAATTTTGTTATTTGGGAGGTTTATGGAGTTACGAATACGCAAGCAGAACTGACCTCCGAATCACCTAGTGCCCAGAGTTGCTTCTAAGGCACGTCATCTGGAGTTTCGTGGGATATCGGCAATAAATTAAAGAAAACAGATTATTCGAGGGTTTTTGGGATGGCCGAACACGAATATGACATTACAACCGACCGTCGGAGCACCCGGTGCTCAGGGTGACTGATCTCGAATTTAGAGAGTTTTTGGAGGTCGATTCTGATGGCGTATTCATGTTCAGCAACCACAAAACTCCTCGAGTAATCTACTTGCATCACTTTAGTGTCTGAAAACCTCGAAATTTAAGAATATGGCGTGTATAATAGTCACCCCGAGCACTAGGTAAAGATCTGTTCTAATGTGACATTCTTGTTCAGAAACCCCAAAAACCACCTGAGTAATCTGTCTGTATCAATTTACTACCGAAATTAATATATAAATATGGTATAGAAAATGCTTAACAAATAAAAAGGTACCATCAAATATCATTTTATTATAATACTAAAATACAGGGTGTCCCATTTAAGAAAACTCAGAAAATACTCATTCCGAGTTTCAATCAACCCCGTATACTAAAATTAAACCTTTTGGTATACTATTCATAACTGACAATAGTAGACTATATTAAAAACCGTTTAAACATAAATTAATAGAAGTTTGGATATCAAATCACTAACAATATGTATAGGGTGTGAATGTTCCTACAAAATTAACAAAAAAAACGTAATTATATTTTAAACTACCTCGCATAATATTTCAAAACACTATATTTTATTAAAGAGAACATCGAGTAGAATCCAAAAATGTAAAAATATACAGGGTATTCCATTTAAAAAAACATAAATTTGTGTCACCCTGTGAAAACGGGTAGCCCTGTATATTAGAAAATACTGTTAAATCATAGTCCTATCTGTGGCCCATGTTTTACCTAAATAACTTTTTTCGTATATCTTACGACAAACGAGTAATTGGACTTTGTCACACTAATGCCACTGTCACTGTATAAAAAATAACCATAAAACCATCCTACCTCTTTGTAAATAGACTTATATTAAGATTCTTGAAACATGTGCAAAATGGCATGACTCAGAAAATTGTTAACTTTTTCACGAATTTTCTTACAAATCTAGGACTCCTGCCGTCTTACAAGAACCGTTTAACCTTCCTGCCGAGTACCGAAAAGGTATTGATTGTATTTGAGTATTATAACTTTTTAAAGGCAGGACTAAGAAAATCACGGAATCAGGGTGAAAATTTTCCGCAGAATTTTCCAAGGGACAAGTATACTTAAACATTAGGAGACGTCATGCCAATATTTTTTTTGATCATTTTGAAATAAATATGTTTAGTTTATTTAGTTGGCAGGACCTAGAAAATCATGAAAATTTCATTATTTTCCTTACATGTTTGTATACATATATAGGGTGAGGCAGATAACTGGCCTATTAGAATTATCTCGAGAACTAAAGGCAACAGAATCATGAAAATTGGAATAAAGGGGTTTTGAAGGATGATCTATTAAATCAAAATATTTTCATCTCTTTGCAACTTCCGGTTATACCGGAAGTTGCTTATAACTTCATTTTTTTTAATGGGACACCCTGTATATTTTTACATTTTTGGATTCTTTTCGATGTCTTCTTTCTTAAAATATGAGGTTTTGTAATATTATACAGGGTATTTTAAAAGATAATTACGTTTTTTTATTAATTTCGTAGCAACATTCACACCCTGTAGAATTGTAGTAGTTTGACATCTAAAACTATACTTGCGTTCAAATGATTTTTAATATACTCTACTATTGTTAAGAATCATTAGTATCAGTACTGGCGCTAGGGTATAAGGCGCCCGCCTGCAAAAGAAGCATAGGCGCTCTTCGGTTTCTTTTAAATTAGTATTTTGTGTAGTACCGGCAGAAAAAAAACTCATTTTGGCGCCCTCCAAACAGGGGCGCCCGCCTGCAGTGCATCCCTTGCAGGCCCGTTATCGCCGGCCCTGATTAGTATAGCTAAATTTTTAATTTTATTATACAGGGTTGGTCGAAACTCGGAATGAGTATTTTCTGAGTTTTCTTAAATAGAACACTCTGTATTTTTGTATTGTAGTGAAATGATATTTTATAGTACTTTTTTATTTCTTAAGCATTCCCTATACCTAACTGCTTTAATTTGTTAGTTATTGGTGAATCAAGCTAAACATTAATTGCAACAAAAAATACGTAAAATTTTATTAGGTTGGCCGTGAAAATACTCAATCCCAAATAATTTTTCAGAAATAAATACATATTAATCCAGACTGGTCCTTAAAATTACCAATAATGGTTTAGCTATCAAAATACCTACGTAGTTAAGATTGTTGGTTCGATTAACAATTAAGCACAAATTAAAGCAGTTAGGTATAGGGAATGCTTAAGAAATAAAAAAGTACCATAAATATCATTTCATTACAATACTAAAATACAGGGTGTTCCATTTAAGAAAACTCAGAAAATACTCATTCCGAGTTTCGACCAACCCTGTATACTAAAATTAAAAATTTAGCTATCCTAATGATTCTTAACAATAGTAGAGTATATTAAAAATCATTTGAACGTAAGTAGAGTTTTAGATGTCAAACTACTACAATTCTACAGGGTGTTAACTTTGCTACGAAATTAATAAAAAATCGTAATTATCTTTTAAAATACCCTGTATAATGTTACAAAACCTGATATTTTAAGAAAGAAGACATCAAAGAGAATCCAAAAATGTAAAAATATACAGGGTGTCCCATTTAAAAAAACGAAGTTATAAGCAACTTCCGGTATAACCGGAAGTTGCAAAGAGATGAAAATATTTTCATTTAATAGATCATCCTTCAAAACCCCTTTATTCCAATTTTCATGATTCTGTTGCCTTTAGTTCTCGAGATATTTCTAATAGGCCCTTTATTTGCCTCACCCTGTATACTCCGTTACCCCGTTTGCAACCCTCCTGCCCAAAAAATTTTCTTCATAAAATCGATAGTATCCTGTCTATCTACGGATATGGCAGGACTTAGAAATTCATCGCAAAACCCTATTTTTATTTTTTGGGAAAATCTAATTTTTACAGGAAAATGTCACAGGAAATTTGTGGATGTTTCCACAGATTGTAAGTACATCGTCTACCCTTCCAGTATTGCAAAAGGCAGGACTTAGAAAATCGTGGCTGACCTTCTGTATAATATCTCCCGGTCTATTTGTTGTTTGAATTCCTATGACATGAAAGAATTTTGTAATCGATTTTAAACTCATACGAACCTCATTTGCTACCATTGTAGTAAATGGTTCTCTATCAGTCGCGAGCCGCGAACTGGTATTCTCAAGTGTCTTATTCAATTGTTTTTTCTGTTTACGAAGTCGGTCTTTTTCACGTCTTATGGCCCTAGCCTCATCTGTTTCTTGTTCCCGCTTTTCTTGACGCTTCCTTGCTTCCTTTTCCAATCGTCGTTTTCGTTGTAATGCCGTCTCTTTTTGACGTACCATTTTGACGTACACTTACTGAAATTAAGGGAGAAATGTAATCAGTTATTTATAACTAATTAAATCAGGAGAAGAACCAAGGTGACTGACGTCATTGAAAGGATAGCCAGACTAAAATGGAGATGGACAGGACACATAGCCATAATGACATATGGGCGATGGACAAAGAGGTTATTAGAATAGACACCAAGGGAAGACAAGACAAGCGTCGGTCGACCATCTACAAGATAGACCGACGATTTAAGAAGGCTAAATAAAAACTAGATGAGGGCAGCGCAAGATAGAAATAGTCCAGGGTAATAAGGATTTTCTCGGGACACTCAAAGATCCAGGAACCTGACTACTTTTTTAGTTATTGTAGACCTAAGGAAGAAAACGTACCTGTTTCCTGCCTAGAGTTCGCGTCCGTTTTTTAATTATTAACAATTTAGTGCAAAAATCGCAATGTTTTCGATTTTTTGCACTCCATTCAAAAGCTAAATAGTTGACATAAAATTACAAAATTCAGTTTTTTAGAACATTGACAAACATTCAAAATTCCGATTTTTGAAAGTTAAAAAGTTAATTTGTTGCTCCGCAAACTGCAAAATAAGTGAAAATCGTTATTTGTTAATAATTTTTACTAAAACTGCCTTAGAACTTTAGTGTTTCACCCGAAGTTGGGTACTGGCGTACTTAACAAACCTTCAAAATTTGAGACCGATCCATTAATTAGTTTAAGAGTTATTCTATTTGTTTATCCCAGAGACCTTTATTTTGCAATAAGATAAGACAGAAAATAATGAAGATAGGGCAATTCTGAGTATGCCAAATGAAAGTAGAAAAGTGATAGTATCAAAATGTATTAAAAAAAAAAAGATAAAAACATAATTAATCTAGTCAAAAATCCTAATGCCAAATTTTTGAAATTTTGTACTTCATAAACATTTAGAATAACTTTAAAAATGTTATCCGTAGAAACAATATTTTTATATATTCGAAAAGATAGTATCTTAACACGAATTTTCAAATAAAAAAATTAGCCTGAGTTCATTTGGGACAAAGTTAGCCATATGTTTTTTTTAATTCACAGCTAATTTGTTTATAATAATTAAAGAAGTTCATTAATGCTATTTTAAAGAATGGGATTTGCATATTGTCTTAAAAAATTTGCACAAACATTGTACCTTCACAGCACCCTCTACGATTTTTCAAACATGTAGCTCAGACGATTACTAGGGGGAACCTACAAATCCACTGAGTTAAAATACCGAAAAAGCAATTTCAAACGAATATAATTTTCTGTATCTCCGGATCAACTCAATGGATTTTGATCTTTTTTTTAATTCGTATGTAATTTCTACGTACATTACAAATATGCAATTTGTTTAAAAATGTATTAATTAATAAACAGTCTAATTTGATTAAACAATTCTTGAAAGAATATTTTGTTTACAAAAATCTATTTTTTTAATCATAGTATCATTAATGATCATAGAAAAAATTAAAGTACACTTTAATAAATAATGATTTTTATTAGATAATTATTTATTGAAGATAATTTATTTATTAAAGTATACCTTAACTTTTTCTATGATTAATAACGATAGTATGATTAAAATCATGGATTTTTGGGAAAAAAATATTTTTTCAAAATTTGTTTAAACAAATTAGACTGTTTATTAATTAATAAATGTCTAGACAAATTGCATATTTGTAATGTACAGAAAAATTACATACAAATTAAAAAAAGAACGATCAAAATATATTTAGTAGATCCCGAGATATAGAAAATGATAGTAGTTTTAAGTTGCCTTTTTAAGTTTTTGAACTCGTGCATTTGTCGGCTCCCAGCCCCCTTTTCACTTACTACAACTAGTCACCAATTTAACTACATTTTTAAAAATTCGTGTAAAATACCAGCTTTTCTAATATGTAAAATGATTTTTTCTACGGACGATATTCTTAAAGTTATTCTAAATGTTTTTAAACTACAAAATTTCACAAATTTGGCATTAGGATTTTTGACTATACATATTAGATAATTTTTTTATCTTTTTTTAGTACATTTTGATAGCATCTGTTTTCTACTTTCATTTGGCATACGCAGAATTGCCATATCTTCATTATTTTCTGTCTTATGTTATTGCAAAATAAAGGTCTCTGGGATAAACAATTAGAATAACTCTTAAACTAATTAATGGATCGGTCTCAAATTTTGAGGTTTTGTTAAGTACCCCAATACCCAACTTTGGGTGAAACACTAAAGTTCGAAGGTAGTTTTAGTAAAAGTTATGAACAAATAACGATTTTCAATTATTTTGCAGTTTGCGTAGCAACAGATTAACTTTTTAACTTTCAAAAATCGGCATTTTAAAGGCTTTTTAATGTTCTAAAAAATTAAATTTTGTAATTTTATGTCAACTATTTACACACACCGGCAAAATTAGCCGAACACCTTAAAAATGGGACATGTTTGATGTCTTGAATTTCCTAAACCACTGATTCGATTTGAGTGATTCTTTTAGTATGTTATAGCCTTATTATTTAAGAATATCGTTGTAATAATATTGTTGCTAGACAGGTAAATATCATTTTATACCGGGTGTACCAAGCATACTGTGTTTTTTCTTAAAGTTTGGAACACCCTGTGGAATATTCTAGCATATGTAAAATATTAAAATTAATACTAGATTGTAGACTTGGGCTTTCTTAACATTTTCCTTTTTGATTCATTTACTTATGTAAGATAATAAAGTTATGTGCGTTAACAACTATCCATGGTTTTCATCAATAAATCCTCATAGTAGGGGAGGAAAGTATACTAAGTTTGCAGTTACTCGAGCGTTAGGGGGACCTATTGGATTGGAAGAGTATGTGCTAAAATCAGAAAAAGGTTAAGTTAAGTTTTCCATAAAGTGGGGGACTTTTCATTTTTTAATTTAATTTTCCATTTGAAACAATCATTTTTCTCCGATTATAGCGCTATCTACCCATAATTCGAAAAAATGTGTCGAATAAAAGTTGCTTATTTTTACGTAAAGAATCCAAATCTGAAATAAAAATTGGGGGATCCTATTTAAGATTTTAAATTAAATCCCCCACCCCACCTCCGTGGGGGCTCGTGACACCCCACGGAGAGGGGTGGGGGTAAATTAATAATTTTAAATACGAACCCTGCGATATTTCGCGAAATGAACATCAGATCGTAAAACTGCAAAATAAACCTATTCAATATTTTTCAAAAATCTACCGAATGGCACCAAACACGACCCCCCACGGAGGTGGGGTGGGGGTTACTTCAAAATCTCAAATAGGAGCCCCCAATTTTTATTGCAGATTTGGATCCTTGACGTAAAAATAAGCAACTTTTATTCGCAACATTTTTTCCAATTATGGATAGATATAGCCTATATTTCCTATAATCGGAAAAAACGATTGGTGGAAATGGAAAATAAATTAAAAAATTGGGAGTCCCACACTTTATGAAAAACTTAACTTTTTTTGGTTTTAGCACCCACTCTTCACAATCCAATAGGTCCTCATAACATTCGAGTAACTGCAAATTTAGCATACTTTCCTCCCCTACTATGAGGATTTATTGATAAAAAGCATGGCTAGTTGTTAAAGCACATAACTTTTCCAACATAAGCAAATTAATCAAAAAAGAAAATGTTAAGAAAGCCTAAGTCTACAATCGAGTTTTAATTTTAATATTTTATATATGCTAGAATATTCCACAGGGTGTTCCGAACTTTAAGAAAAAAACACAATATGATTGTAACACCCGGTATAAAATGACATTTACCTGTCTAGCAACAATATTATTACACCGATATTCTTAACTAATAAGGCTATAACATACTAAAAGAATCACTCAAATCGAACAACAGGATTAGGAGATTCGAGACATCAAACATGTCCCATTTTTAAGGTGTTCGGCTAATTTTGCCGGTGTGTGTAGCTTTTGAATGGGGTGCAAAAAATCGAAAAAATCGCGGTTTTTGAACTAAATTGTTAATAATTAAAAACGGACGCGAACTCTAGTCAGGAAAGGTTTTCTTCCTATAGGTCTACAATAACTAAAAAAGTAGTCAGCTACCTGGATCTTTAAGTGTCCCGAACATGGTCTATTTCTAGCTTATTACCCTGAAGTAAAAGGGATTGGAAACAGGAGGAAGAGGCCTATGTTCAGCAGTGGACTTTTGAGGCTGGATGATGATGATGATGATGACTAATTTTTAGTAAAGTTATTCAAAACATGTTGAAGAAATAAAAATGTATGAAATATTTTAACGATGATTTTCAAATTTAATTTGGCGTTGCAACTTTTGCTCACGCGCGACATAATGCCTATGTTTTGCAATAATCGGCTAAACCCAAAATATCCAAACCGCGACATATTGCATTTGGAATTATTGAAAATTGTTTCACTTATCATATATAACTATGAGCTAAATTACTGGTCAAAATTAAACAAACACGGTTCCGAGATGGTAATAAAACAATTTTGGCGCGCTTACAACGTTTCCTTGTCGCCATATTGGAAAATGTATGGAGAACATAATATTTCATAAATTAACGGGCTCAACAATGGATGTCAAGGATATATTCCTTACCTTCGTTTTCTGTTCCTGAACGCTACACTTTCACTAATCACTTTTATATATTTAAATTGCACCTTCTGACACAAAATCTTTGGAATTTTTAATTTTAATAAAATGTTTATTTTTGATTATTATGTAAACAAACTAGCCAGGCAATTTTAAATATTCATTAGCTATTACAAATGAATACAAAATTTTGCATGACATAGAAACGTCATCTATTGAGAAAATTAGTAGCGCCATCTTTTGAGAAATGTGAGAAATAATTTTGCCATATAAAATTTAAAATGGCATACAATTCAAAATAAAACTCAATGTATCCATATAAAAGCTGTTGAATATTGTATTGTCATCGAGTTCTGAGCTATTCTAAAAATTTCAGATCTCTAGCTAGTCAGGAAGTACCTATGTTTAAAATCGATTACAAGATTTTTTCAGGGCAAAGTGACAAAGAGACAGACAACGAACATGTGAAGTACATACAAACGTGGTAATAAAACTTAATCTGTGCGTGTGCGACATGTATAATAGTATATTAGAGTACATGAAACATGCGAGTACTATAGAATAGATGATTTTTTCAAATATCATTTACAAAAAAAATGATATTCAAATTTATTTATATAGGGTGAGGCAGATAACTGGCCTATTAGAAATATTTAGAGAACTAAAGGCAACAGAATCATGAAAATTGGAATGAAGGGGTTTTGAAGGGTGATCTATTTAATGAAAATATTTTCATCAATTTGCTACTTCCGGTTATACCGGAAGTTGCTTAAAACTTCGTTTTTTTAAAATGGGACACCCTGTATATTTTTACATTTTTAGATTCTACTCGATGTCTTCTTTCTTAAAATATGCGGTTTTGTAATGTTATACAGGTTAGTTTAAAAGCTAATTACGTTTTTTTATTAATTTCGTAGCAACTTTCACACCCTGTAGAATTGTAGTAGTTGGATATCAAAAACTCTATTTATGTTAAAATGATTTTTAATATAGTCTACTATTATTAAAAATTATTAGTATAGCTAAATGTTAAATTTTAGTATTCAGGGTTGGTAGAAACTCGGAATGATGATTTTCTGAATTTTCTTAAACGGAACACCCTGTATTTTAGTATTGCAATGGAAAGACATTTTATGGTACTTTTTTATTTCTTAAGCATGCCCTATACCTAAATGCTTTAATTTGTGCTTAATTGTTAATCGCGCCAAAAATGTTAACTACGTAGGTATTTTGATAGCTCAACCATTATTGGCAATTTTAAAGATCAGTCTAGATTAATATGTATTTATTTCCGAAAAATTATTTGTGATTGAATATTTTCACGGCCAACCTAATAAAATTTCACGTATTTTTTGTTGCAATTAATGTTTGGCTTGAATCACTAATAACTCACAAATTAAAGCAGTTAGGTATAGTGAATGCTCAAGAAATAAAAAAGTAGCATAAAATATCATTTCATTACAATAATAAAATATAGGGTGTTCCATTTAAGAAAACTCAGAAAGTACTCTTTCCGAGTTTCGACCAAGCCTGTATAGTACAATTCAACATTTAGCTATACTAACAATTTTTAACAATAGTAGACTATATTAAAAATCATTTGAACATAAATAGAGTTTTTGATGTCAAACTACTACAATTCTACAGGGTGTGAATGTTGCTAGGAAATTAAGAAAAAAAAAACGTAATTATCTTTTAAACTGGGTGGAAATTGCATTTTAGTGCATAACGTGCATCCAAAAGTGCATAAACCTGTCACAATCAGTGTATTAAGGGCAAAATTTTGTTATTTGGGAGATTTATGGAGTTACGAATACGCAAGCAGAACCGACCTCCGTATCACCTAGTGCCCAGAGTTGCTGCTAAGGCACGTCATCTGGAGTTTCGTGGGATATCGGCAATAAATTAAAGAAAACAGATTATTCGAGGGTTTTTGGGATGGCCTAACACGAATATGACATTACAAGCGACCGTCGGAACACCCGGTGCCCAGGGTGACTGATCTCGAATTTAGAGAGTTTTTGGAGGTCGATTCTGATGGCGTATTCATGTTCAGCAACCACAAAACTCCTCGAGTAATCTACTTGCATCACTTTAATGTCTGCAAACCTCGAAATTTAAGAATATGGCGTGTATATTAGTCACCCCGAGCACTAGGTAAAGATCTGTTCTAATGTGACAATCTTGTTCAGAAACCCCAAAAACCACCTGAGTAATCTGTCTGTATCAATTTACTACCGAAATTAATATACAAATATGGTATAGAAAATGCTTAACAAATAAAAAGGTACCATAAAATATCATTTTAATATAATACTAAAATACAGGGTGTCCCATTTAAGAAAACTCAGAAAATACTCATTCCGAGTTTCAACCAACCCCGTATACTAAAATTAAACATTTTGGTATACTATTATTCCGGTATAACCGGAAGTAGCAAATCGATGAAAATATTTTCATTAAAGAGATCACTCTTTAAAACCCCTTCATTTCTAATAGGACTTTTATCTGCCTCACCCTGTATTGTAACACAAACATTTATATATAATTATTTTATATAAAAATATATCTAAATTTATTTATTTTGTAACACAAACATATTTATTATTTATTTCAGGTGGTGTTACATTTTCAATATCAATATCGTCTGCAGATATTTTCTTAAAAAGACTTAATTTTTAAAGGACCCCGCAGAAACCTTATGGGAAATGGCTCTCTGTCAAATGCTCTGAAACTTTGGGTTCTGGCAGTCCTTGCTGTGTAGAACAAAAGACTCAATGGGCGCATAGCTCCAAAAAATCATGGTTTTAAGATATAAGCCTCTGAAGTTATAGGTACAGTGAGGACGTTTGAGTTGGAAAAAATTCATTTTCTCGAGAATTGGCGACTCTGGAGATAAATTACAAATCACGTCGATTTTTATTTTTAAATTATAATTTTTTGGCATGTATATCATACTAGTGACGTCATCCATCTGGGTGTGATGACGCAATCGATGATTTTTTAAATAAGAATTGAGGTCGTGTGATAGCTCATTTGAAAGGTACTTTCAGGCTCTCTATTCAATAATATAAACATTAACAATATTATTTATACTGGGTGCTCAAAACATTTTTTCGAATTAAATTGATTGAGACCAGAAGAAGAATGTATAATATAATTTATTTAATTCGAAATACATTTTACTGTTGTCCGAAAACAGGAAAAATGTTTATTTGATAAATGAATATTGTTTTTCACTTAAATTCAATATTAAAGCTGCCACCCACCTGCCTCTTAGCAGTTTGAAGATTTAATTTAAGCGAAAAGAAATGTTGATTTTTCAAATTAACAGTTTTTCTGTTTTCTGACAGCAGTAAAATGTATTTTGAATTAAATAAATTATATACATTCTTCTTTTTGTCTCAATTAATTTAATTAAAAAAGAATGTGTGTGTACTATGTACGCACGTAAGAAGATATTCTTCTATTATATAATAGGTAATTTAAACGAAGTAAATATACTTAAAAAGGTTATTTGTATTTTATTTAAAAATCAAACTAACTTTCTTATCTACCACTTTCAAAAAATTTTTATTAAAACAACCAAAAATAAAAAAAATATATGAATCGGGCGGGAATTGAACCAGCAACCTTCCAATCTCAGTGCTAACGCATTTCTAACTACTCCATCGAGGCACTAGAAATAAACATGTAAGTTTCGGATATAATTACACAACACGGCGACATATAGTGTAAAAATGTTATGCTTACATAATATGTTATTAATCCAAAAACACAATAAGAATTATAATAAATAATACATTTCCTAAAACCACTAATATATTCTTTTAATGACTTATTTGCACGGTTACAGATACATACATACCTATCTTGAAAGATTAGCAATGAACTACATACTGTCAGTGTACGCAGGTGCGCGGTAAATGTACAATTTTACCCTCAATCGATTCGTCGCTAAAGAAGAATATCTTCAAAAAATATTTGGGTATAAATAAATTAAATACCCTGTATAAATAATTATGTTAATGTTGATATTAGTGAATAGAGAATTAAATAACCTTTCAAATAAGCTATGACACGACACCTTTCGATTAAATTAAATGTTCTAACTGCTAAGAAGCAGGTGGGTGGCAGCTTTAATATTGAATTTAAGCGAAAAACAATATTTATTTATCAAATAAACATTTTTTCCTGGTTTCGAACAACAGTAAAATGTATTTCGAATTAAATAAATTATATACATTCTTCTTTTTGTCTCAATTAATTTAATTAAAAAAAATTTTTGGGCACCCTGTATAATAATATTGTTAATGTGTATATTATTGAATAGAGAATTTAATAACCTTTCAAATGAGCTATCACACGACCCCTATTCTTATTTAAAAAATCATCGATTGCGTCATCACGCCCAGATGGATGACTTCACTAGTATGATACACATACCAAAAAATTATAATTTAAAAATAAAAATCGACCTGATTTGTAATTTATCTCCAGAGTCGCCCATTCTCGAGGAAATTAATTTATTCCAACTCAAACGTCTTGACTGTTTGATTAAATATTGTCAGTTTGTTTAAATATCGTGAACTGCCAAAGCGTATGCATTTGACTTGGCATTGCTCATTACACATGTGCTACTTTCGATACAGAATGTCATGTTGCGATTCTATTGGTTAAAAATCTGTATCATAATGAAGCCCATTATGATAGAGGTATTGAAATTATTGTAATTAGTATATTACAAAACGAGAGTAAAAAATTATGATTTCTTTAATTATAAAGATATTATTTTGGTTTTTAACACAAAAATAAAAAAGAGTACTACACAAAAAGGGTACCCCCATTCATCATCATCACTGGCTCGACAACTCTTTCTAGGTCTTGGCCTGTTCCAGGATTCTTCTCCATTCTGATCTGTTTCGTGCTTTTTTTCTCCAGTTTTTTATTTTTAAGGTTAATATATCATTTTATATTTGTTCTAAATATCTCAGCTTCGGTCTTCCTCTTGTTCTTTTTCCTACTGGCATCTGTTTGAATATTTTGTTTGGTATTTCGCCTTCTTCCATTCTTTCTACATGTCCCATCCAACGCAGCCGTCCTATTTTAACCTTCGGAGTACGAAGACTGGGTCAAGCGTGACCCGAAATTCAGTTATTTCGTAATATTTTATGAAATAATTTTTTTACAAATCCGAATGATCGTAAGTTCTCCTTATTTGTTTCAATCTATTTTTTCGTATATAATTCGTGAACATGCAAATTACAGTTTTTCTTCTACGTAACATCTATGATGCCGGGTCAGTCCTGACCCGGTCTTCGGATTTCGAAGAATATTTTCAATATGTTTGTAGGTACACGTAAATCGCAGCCGTCTCTGTTTACGGGTATACGTAGAGTGGAACTCCGATAAGTCGGTCTCCGATAACCGGAAGTCCGGCTAACCCGAACCGATTTTCATCAGACAAAACAAACATTTTTTCACTCTGACCAAGTTTTTTACCAAGAAATAAACAATACTGTATACAACTGTACGTAATTTAGATGTATTGTGCATATTTTATGTACTTCATGTTTTTGCAATTATAATGGAGTTTATCTGTAAGTATGCCGTGTTTTATTAATTTTTACTATATTCTCCGGTTAACTCGGATTTTCGATAACTCGGATCGGCCGCAGTCTCGATTAATCCGACTTATCGAGGTTTCATTCTATTCAAATATATGGCCGGAGCAAATTTACCCATGCCCGTTTTCTGTAAGGTATTAAAATCTGGCCGCCGAAGCGAACTAGTATATGCCCATGAGTAACCATCTTAAAAAATTTAAATCCAATAATTTAGGACTTTCTTTGTTTTTTGTTGAATTAAAGATACTGTTTAATAATTCTGACTATTTAAAACATCCTTATAAATAAAATGAGAATGGGTCACGCTTGACCCATCATCGTAATCTAAGTAAGTCAAATAATCTCCGTACTCCGAAGGTTAATGAATGTTGTGATATCCGGATCCTGGTATATTTTGTATAGTTCAAAGTTGTACCTTCTTCGCCAAATTCCGTTTTCTTTTGTGCCCTTATATATGTGTCGCACGATTTTTCTTTCAAAGGTGGCTAGGAATGTTTCCTCTCTTTTAGTGAGTGTCCAGGTTTCTGAGCCCTATGTGAGTACCGGTCTTATTAAGGTTTTGTATATTTGGCATTTTGCTTTTCTTGCTACGTTATCTGATCTTAGTTGCCGAATTAAGCCATGGCACGTATGTAAAGTTTTTTACCCCTTCAATGTTGTATTCTCCTATTGTTATATTTTGTGGCTGCCTTATTTCTGCGTTTTTATTTACCTGCATATATTTTGTTTTGTTCTGGTTGAGGGTACCCCATTAAGACAGGCAAAATGCCCTCACTCCCAGAATTCAATTTTTTGAATTCCTTCTCCCCCTTCACCCTCTCTTTCTCCCCCATCGCTAAAAACCTCATTTTTCCGTTTTTAATATTTTTTTTGGGATCAATCAATTTAACAATTTTAATAAATTCACATACATAGATGAGGCTTCTACAAAACATGTCCATTTTTATAGATGTAGACTGAGTGGACATAACCACGCAATGTATTTTTATTATTTTTTTTTTTTGGAAAAAAGCATATGACTTTTTTTATAACTATTTTTTTTATTTTGTGTATTTAATTAACAACTATTTTTCTAATTTTTCAGAAAAATCTGAAAAAAATTAGAAATATAGTTGTAGGGGAAAGAGGAGTGAGAGGGGCTGGTTCTAAAAGTTTGTAAACATAAAATAAGTATAAAAAGAATAATATTCTCACCTTCCTACATTTGGTAGATCAAAAATATATAAGACTTCGAAGGACCAGCAACCAATTGATTGCAAAATAATATGTTAGTAACAATAGGGAGCAGCTAATGGTAGAATAATAAGTAAATAATAATAAGAATAATAAATCAAACTCAAATTGACATAGTTTATTTTTGTATTAGACACAAATAGTATTAGACACAAATTTTTGCAAGAAGTAAATAAAATGGACAATAAAAGGAAATAATGAGAAATTAAAAGTAATAAAAGTTATTTTGCCAACTAATCACCTATACCTAATTTTATACAAATGTTCTTAACCCGCCGTTACACGCGTCTTCTATTGTGACGTGGTTGCACGCGTATGAGCGTCGCCCTCACCTACATAAATTCGACTTATTTCGAGGAAAAATGAATGTCAACATGTATAAATATCAAATGGGTTGTACTCATATATTATAGAAAGTCTCGTAAACCATTTTTTTTTATTAATTTAACAAAACAAAAGTAAAAATAATATAGATCAATAGCAAGTTTTCTTAATTTTCAATTTCAGCAAGCCACTGAAAAAATTAACGTTCTTTATACGAATTCATTTGACTAAAAATACAAATTAAAATTAACAACTGTTCTGAAGCTATTTCTTTGTGGCATTTTTGTAATTAACTATTAATATTTTGTATTTTGATAACGACGTCCGAGGTGGAATTCGAAACGTCAATAAAATCAATTTTTCAAGTTAAATTGTGGCTTATTTACCAATTAGAATAGGTAAATTTAAAAATGGGTTCTTAACCAGTGGCGCACCTAGAATTTTCCTATGGGGGGAGGGGGGTTTGCTTGAGCACCGAAAGTTTTTTGTATTATTTGTGAAAGACAAGTTATTTCCTACCTTCTTTTATATATATATTTCTATATGCTCTGGGTGGGATTTTAACCCCCAAACCCCCCTCGCTGTGCCACTGTTCCTAACCTAATCCAAACAATAATATTTTAATTAAACCTACCTAAATATTAAATAAAAACCTAAAAGTTTCTTTGAGATAACAGAAACGTGATTTCACCGTGATTGCACGCGCAGTGAGGAATTCCCTCACTTGAAGAGGGATGTCTCTTCTTTCAACTATCACACAGCACACTGACCGCCTGAAATATTCTATAACTTTTTCATACCCTCTCATGAACCATGCTAAAGGCATTCCTGGGTGCTTAAGGTTATCGTACTAGTTTACACAATTTCATTGGTTATAAACAAATATGGTGAGGGATTCCCTCATAGCGCGTGTAATGGCGGGTTAACTATACTGACATGCGGTAGAACAAAAAAGTTTATTTATAAAACCGGCAACCCTGCAATGCTGCAGCTTGGTGCCGTAATTTTGTACAGAGGTGATCAATTGGTACTTCTTCTATGTAGTTTAATTGTATAATTCAGGTACTTACAGTTTGGATGCACAATCACTGAATTTAATACATACTAACTTGAATAACTTGCTTTTATTAGAAAAGCGTCAGATTTAGCGTGCTTCCAGTGGGGAAGCGAGGAACGCACTTTTTACATCTTATTCGCTCAGAAGTTGGAGATGAAGTCTTTGTTTTAGGGGCGAAGGGAACTAGAGCAAGTTAGGTATACGATTTTGGGCAAATAAAATCAGACAAGCGCAGAATATATGATTAGGAAGAAAGAAAGCATGTGTGCTGAGAGCGTAGGGTTTTAGTTTAGGGGGATAGAAAAATATTAGAATAGTTATTATTAAAATATTAGAATTACAAAAACTATTGTAGAAAAGACAATTTTCTACAATAGTAACAAATTAAAAGCTAGTCACAGTAGTTGGCTGTATAAGTTAATATAGTTGAATGTTGTTAATATAGATGTTAATTAAATACACAAAATAAAAAAAATAGACCTGGAGTCATCTCCAAAAAAAAGTTATAAGCTTTTTTCCAACAAAAAAAAACAAAAATAAAAAAATAGACATGTTTTGTAAAATCCTCAAGTATGTGTGTGAATTTTTTGAAATTTTTAAATTGATTGCATCCCATGTAAAAAAAAATAAAAACCAATTAAAGCCCTTTTTGATATTGAGGGGAGGGAAGATGGGGAAGGGAGGAGTGTTAACATTGTGCTGAGTCTTATTTTTAATCATATAAAAAGGGAAAAAAAATAAATATGATTTATTTTGCAGTCTATAAAATGGGGGAAATCCCCCACAACCCCTAAAAAATCTGTTTTTCGAAGTTGGCGCACTTTATGGAAAAGTCTGAAAAAAATTGGAAACATAGTTGTTGATTAAATACACAAAATAAAAAAAAGATTAGACCTGCAGCCATCTCCAAAAAGATATATGCTTTTTTCAAAAAAAAAAAAATAAATAAAAATGCATGTTGAGGTTATGTACACTCGACCTACGAATCAACAAAACTCACAACTCACAAGGTGCACAACTTAGATTATAGCAGTAGTTAGATTCAATGGAAATACTTGGTTCTCATTTGGGCACAAAAGTGGCTAAAGGAAAATAGCTATTTAAAAAAGAAAGATAGACCAATGGGGGATTTACAGACAGATTGAACATCTTCAGGAACACACAATTTATTCCGTATTGCTTCAGCTGGCTTATTATGGGCTTTATTGAATTATTTAAATGTGTAAATCTAGATTTTATAATTTTTTTACTGAATGGGTGTTTGTAATATAATCAAACAAAATGTATTAATCAGTTTACTACATCATAAAATATACAGGGAAAATTTTTCTTACAATTTAAACAAATTTTAATGGTTGAAAAAAATTAAATTTTTAGTATCCTATAAATAGGACGCTGGCCTATAATGGGTTAAGACCAGTATTAAAACCTATCGTAAAAAAATAACTTCAAATTAAAATCTGTCGTAAATTAATCAAATTAAAAAAACTAGAGACCTATTATTTTCGATGACAAGAAGAATTATTCAGTTTTCATTTTTTCCATGCTGGCTAAGGTAAAACTACCAGTTATTGACACCTTCCAGTTGTTGACACTGGATTGAAAGATTTCCCTAAATATTAAGTAAACCAAAAATCCTAGATTTAAATTTATTTCATTGTCTGTCTAGTCTATTGGAGGATGTGGCAACACTACACAAAGTATGAATACCAAAAATGACTCATTGTGCTTTGATGGGTGATTGAGTATTGTTGTGTAGGTATTATTTTGATATGTAGAATTTAACAGTTATTTAAGGTAATTTTGAGAAATATTTTATAGCTGTTCTGATATTAACCTTGAAAAATTTCTTCTGTCATTCTCATGATTACAGTTTACAGAATGTTGTAGAGCAGAGGTTCTCAATCTTTTTGAGTCAGGTACCACCAAATACTTTTTATTATTTTTGGTACCACCAACTAAAATACCTGTCTAGCTAGGTGATCTAATTAACTATAATTGTGCCAATGGTGGTGCTGATTTTGGCTGTTTTGAGTTTTGCGTACCACCTCAAATAATGAAATGTACCACCAGTGGTACATGTACCAGAGATTGAGAACCGCTGTTGTAGAGTAAAATAATGATAATAGGAAATGTTGAATTTGAGACAAGAGCTGAATGAGAGCATGTCAATTATTACTGGAATGCATACATCTTTGTCCAGTTGCTGACATCTCAGTCTTCTTCTTCTTTTTGTGTAGAAATGACTCAATACCCAGGTATTAATGATGTTCACCTTGCATCTCCGTTGTATATCTGCACTTCTAGCTCTATCCCATAGTATCTCAGTCATTGACTAGAATTAGATTAACTGTGAGTTTACAGAAAAATCCTCATGTAATTTGTCATGCACAGGCAATGTTGCTGACCCTGTTGCTGTTGCCGCAAACAATAAGGAATGCACATAATTTTCCCCTTGTTGCCATATTCCAACATTATTTGTGAATATGTGGCTTATACAACTTTTCAAAGCATATCCTGAAGCTGATGATTCTCTGATTTCACCTGACTCAATATCCTCCTCTGTTAACATCATTGCAGCTTAGTGTTTTTGATAGGTCAATTTCTGGTAACGAATATTATTATAATTTCCGTAATGCAAACTTTCCAGCAATTTACCAATGTCTAGAACATTGAGGCCATTACATATCTAATGAGATGCTAATAATAAACTCGCTCTTTGCTTTTGGGAAATTTTTTTGCATGTCAAAGAAAAAAATGATTAACGGCCAAGTAGTGTTTAGCTTAAACTCTAAGCAACATTAATAAAAAATTTTACGTTATGAAATAAACACTACTCAGCCGTTAATCGTTTTTTTTTTCTGCCAAAAAATTTCTCAAAAGCAAACGGAGAGTTTTGCAAATAATAGTCTCAGAGAATGGGATAACCTGTTTCGTGGTAGAGATCTTTCCACATGATTGCTATGTTTTATGACATCATTTACTCTCTTATCAAACATTTCACTCCGATTTAATATTTTAGTATTAAGAAATTTCCTTGTTGGTATTCTTCTGAGCTTAAGCAATTATTGTTAAATGAAAAAACTATTATAGTCGGTTCGCTAAACTCAGACACAACTGGCTAGTGATTTTAGTAGGCATTTTTTTTGTTTTTTGCCAATTTTGGCAAAATTGGCAAAATTACTAACTAGTTAGAAATTGTTAACTACATATTTAGTAATTATTTTTTTGCCAATTTTACCAAAATTGCCAAAATTACTTACTAAAATCACTAGCCAGTTGTGTCTGAGTTTAGCGAACCGACTATATTCACTTTTTTCATTCATATCCGGAGTCTTGAATCTAGTTAACTCCCTTTACGATTTACAACTGTTTGACAACTCCATCAGCCGTTTTAAAAGCAATTTACAAGGGTTTAATATTTGAGTGAAACATCTGTAATTTGTTAATATGTTTTTATGTTATTGTTTTCATCTGTACAGTATGTATTTATGTAAAATTTTATAATCATTTGAAAAATGTAATTTCTTTATTTTTATAGAATTGGGTTTGCCCGTAAAATAAATGTATGTATATAAGCTGTATACTCCCGTGGAAGTTATAGCTGTTCACTTTAATGATCCGTTAAGACATAAGCGATCAGTCCACTTTTCTTCTAATCTGTCTCCTCAAAGCTTCTGGTGTGTCTTGGTTTCCGTCACTACTTTTCTCCACTCATTTCGGTTCTCAGTCTTTTTTTTCCAGTTTCGAATTCCCATAACTCTTAAGTCGTTTTCGACTTGCTGTTTCCATCTTGCTTTTGGTCTTCCTCGTGCTCTTCTCAGGGGGTATCCAGTTGGTAATAACTTTAATGGGATCATCTTCACTTTTTCTACTTATATGACCATACCACCTTTTTGCTTCTTTCACCATGTTTTTTCCTTCCATCCATTGTTCTATTTCGTGGTTCATCCAGGGTCTTCTTTCGTTTTCATTTATTACTTTTGGTCCCAGAATGTTGCGCATTATTTTTCTTTCAAATACTTTCAGCTGTTCTTCTTCTTTTAACGTTAGGGTGTTGGTTTCTATGGCATACATTACCACTGGCCTTATTATAGTCTTATATATTTGCATCTTTGTATTTCTGCTTAATTTTTTCTTTTATTATTTTTTTATTTTTGTGGTAAGCTCTATTTCCTGCTTGTAGTTTCTGTTTCAGGTATATTCTTTCATTATCTCTACTAATCATCGTTCCCAAGTATTTGAATGTATCTACTTCCTCAAATCTGTAATTATCTATTATCATTTGTGTTAGTCTTGTTTTCTTGAATCTGCTTGCGTTCATGTACTTTGTTTTTTCCATATTTATGTGTAGTCCTCGTCTTTTTGCCCCTTTTTCTATTTCAGAGAATGCCTTAATTAATGATCTTTTGTCCCGGGCTATTATAACGATATCATCTGCATAACCTACTATATGTACTGCATTTTTATTAATTATTCCGTTATTTGTTGCTTCTTTTATTGCACAATCTAGAGCTGTAATGAATAACTCAGTTGACAGGGCATCCCCTTGTCTGACTCCGTTTTGGACCCTAATCTCTGTTGTCTTTTGACCTAAATCTATTACTGCTTGTGCCTCTTTCATTGTCATTTTTATTAACTGTATTAATTTGCCTGGTATTGTTATGCGTGTTAGATCTTCTATTAGTTCTCCTCTTTTTCGTTTATTGAAGGCCTGTTTAAAATCCACAAAAAGCATATGCAGTTCCATGTTGTGTTCATATGCTTTTTCCGTGATTTGTCTTATTATGTGAATAGCGTCTATCGTCGATTTTTCTTTTCTGAATTCATATTGGTAATTTCCTATGATTTTTTCGGTATGCTCTGCTAGTCTGTTCTTTATTATTCCCGTCATGACCTTATATTATATGTCACATTTAGCAAGGTGATTCCTCTATAGTTTTTGCATATTTTTTGGTCTCCAGTTTTGGGTATCGTTATAATTATTCCCGTTTTCCAGTCTTCTGGCATTCTTTCCTCTTTCCAAATCGTTACAATTAATTCATGTATTTTTCTAGTTAGAGCTTCTCCACCATATTTGATGAGTTCTCCGTTTATGTTGTCATAACCCACTGCTTTTCTGTTCTTGATACTTTCTGCTACTTCTTCGTATCTAGGTTCCTTGTATTCCTCCGCGTCCTGTCTTATCCTTATTATGTCCCCTTCCTGTGTCATCTCAGCTGTTGCTTTATATAATTCCTCGAAATGTTTTATCCAAATGTCTTCTTCTAAGGCTACCATCGGTTTTGGTTTTTTTCCTAATTTTAAGTAATTATAAAATATAGTGGTTCAGAATGATTTCTCATGTTTTCTCTTTCGATGTCCATCATTATTTCTTCTAATTTTCTTTTCTTTTTCAATTTACATGATTGCTTTGCTATTGTCCTTGCTCTCCTATATGTTTCCATATCTTCTGCTGTTCCTGAGTTTATCCATTTCAATCTGGCTTTATTCTTTCTTTCTATTTGTTCTCTACATTCCTGGTCAAACCATTCATTTCTTCTGATGTTTCTTATTGTGCCAATTTCTGTATCCGCTGCCTTTTCTATGGCTTGTTTAATTCGTTTCCATTGTTCTTCTATTTCTTGTTCTTCGTGTTGTATTTCTCTTTCAAGTTCTTCTTTGTATCTATCTTTTATTTCATCCTCCTCCAGTTTTTGTATGTTCCATTTCTTTTTCGCTACATACTCTTGTTTCTTTTGGTTTTGCCTTAATTTTGCATTTTGCAATTACCAGGAAGTGGTCGTAGTCTATGTTCGCTCCTCTATATGATCGTACACCATTTACTGACTTCGCTTGTTTGTTCTTGATCAGAATGTGATCGATTTGGTTTCCGGTATTAGTTCCAGGTCTTAACCATGTTATTTTGTGTACATCTTTATGCTGATATTTGGTGCTACTTATTTCCATTTCTTCTAGTGCTGCTGCTATGCCACATAATCTATCCCCGTTGTCATTGGTTTTGTCATGTAATGTATGTGTGCCTGCCACTTCTTGATTATAACTTTCTCTTCCAACCTGTGCATTAAAATCCCCTAGGATAATTAGTATATCCTGTTTTGGCACTTGATCACCTGTCTCTTCCAATTTCTCGTAAAAGTCTTGTTTGGTTATTTCATCACTATTTTCGGTGGGTGCATAAACGTTAATTATAGATAGTTTTTGTGGCATAATCTATTCTTATATATGATATTCTGTCATCGACTGCTTTAAATTCTAAGACTTCCTTTCTTAATTTTCCTCTGATGTAAAATGCTGTCCCTCCTTGCCCTTGTTTATCCTTTCCTGAATACCATATTGTATAATCACTTTTTTCTATTTTGCCTTGTCCTCCCCATCTGACTTCCTGTAATCCAGCAATATCTACTTTGTATCTTTGTAGCTCATTTGCCATTTCCTGTATTTTTTCTGAATCTAGTAGTGTCCTCACGTTCCAAGATCCAATTTTTATTTTTCTTTTATTTATTCTCTTCCGTTTCTTATTGTCTAACTTTATCTTATCTTCTTGTGTGCTCGTTTTCCTTTTTCTTGCGGTTGTTTCCTTATTTTCCAATTCAGTTATTTCAGTTATCAGTTTTTTGGATTTGGACTTGCGCTTGTATGCTCGTTTGGTTCCAATTTCTCTCCCTCAGTGCTCCATCTCCACAGTGCTCCATTTATCCACAACTTTTTGTACCCCATCTTTATTCTGTTTCCTTGTTTCCTTTCCATGTTAGCCCTGTCACGTATAATTTTCCGTATTTTCCGTTCATTCTTACTTAGGTCTTCGTCTATAAAGATATGTGTTCCTTTCAATTGCCTTTTTTCTCTCAATATTGCTTTTTTGTCCGTTAGGTTAGCAACTGTACCAATTGTCAGTTGTTTGCTAATTTTACCAAAATTGGCAAACTAAAATCACTAGCCAGTGGTGTCTGAGTTTAGCTAACCGACTATATTCACTTTTTTCATTCATATCCGGAGTCTTGAATCTAGTTAACTCCCTTTACGATTTACAACTGTTTGACAACTCCATCAGCCGTTTTAAAAGCAATTTACAAGGGTTTAATATTTGAGTGAAACATCTGTAATTTGTTAATTTGTTTTTATGTTATTGTTTTCATCTGTATAGTATGTATTTATGTAAAATGTTATCATCAATTGAAAAATGTAATTTCTTTATTTTTATAGAATCGGGTTGCCCGTAAAATAAATAAATATCCATGTATTTGAAGCTTCTTAAATAACTTAGGAGTTCAAAAACCTTAAGTAAACCTTTTTGCTGAAAAAGGCGGTCAGAGATGTCCGAATAGACAGAGGAAATATTTTTAATAAATCATCCCAAGTTTTGGCATATGCAGATGATGGACCTAGTTATATAAATATATCACATAATTTTTGCGAAGTGGATTATACAACAAAGCAAATTAACCCCTTAATGTGCACACTCGAGTTAACTCGAGTGCGCTAAACTGGCCAGACTGTGCACACTCGCGATAATTCGAGCAGTGTTGTACTTTATAAAACTATAATTTTTCACACTCAAATGCCATCGATAATTGAAAATAATAATATAAAAGCAAAAAACAATTGTTTTATTGATATTTATCATTTACATGGGATTGTAAGTTAGAACACTTACTTATTCAAGTATAAAATATAATCCTTTTTCTACTTATCACTTACGACTTATCTCTTCCTTGTGAGCTGCTTTCTGACCTTGTGTATTCATATTCTGATTCGCTCATTTTTCAATATTGGTAAATATCACGCTCCTGTGCAGTAAACAAAATATGTTCCAACAAAAAAAAAAGATCATTCATCACATCGCCCTTCCGATTATTCTAACAAAAATTGTAATCGTCCAGTGACGGTTTCGTGACGATTATTTCAGTAATCGGATAAATTCTAGTACTAGTTGGGCAGACCTGTGCAGTAGGATCGCTTTTTTTTTAGATTAAAAATAAATTGATTTTTTTTGGCCGGTCTCTTTCAAAAAAATTGTTCATTAAGGAGGGGGTATGGTTTGAAATATTTAAATTTTTTTATTATTTCAAATAAAAGTGCATACTTTCAAGAATACTCTGAAAATTTCAAAATAATCGGAATAAAATTACCAGAGATACAGGGTGTTGAATATCCCTACCTTCGACTCGCTTTGCCGCGGCTTCGCGCCAGCACGCCGGAGCGTAGTGAGAAACGTTAAACAACTGTTCGCCTTCTCTTTTGTAGATTACTCCCCAATTTAAAAAACATATTCCAATGTTCATCACTTTACGATTTGGCAGACAAATAAGAAGATGAAGATGCAGTTGTCAAAACTTTAAACGCATTTTTCTCAAAACTGCTTTTTCAAATGCGGTGGACATTGTAACTGAAAAACTACTCGGCCGATCTGCTTGATATTTTGCACAGATTTTCTTTAGACATTTCGTGAGGTAACAACGTCGAGATATTTTTCGTTTTGTGCTTATTTTTTGTTCAACAATATTAAATCTGTTGGTTTTCACAAAATTTTTATCAAAAATTTCGTATTTTTGACTTTTGAGTGATACCAAAAATTCAAAAATCATTAAAAATAAAAAACTCAACGTTGTTACCTCGCGAAACTCATAAGCTAATAAAATCTTTTTGAATTTTTTGTTTTGTATAATCCAGTGATGAGTTCTGATGTCCACCGCAAAATCCATTTTTTTAGCTATCGCTAAAAAAAAAAAAAATTTGTCGCCAATGGCTTATTTTTCAATATTTTGGATTGAATTTTTTCTTAAATATTCTTTGAATTGTACTTAATGTGTTTATTTAATTTAAAAATAAAATAATTCTACCATAGTTTCGAAAAAAAAATCACAAAAATGTGTTTGATATGTTGATTTCAAACCATACCCCCTCCTTAAGGGGTTAATATTCAATGTAAATAAATAAAAACATTAGAAATAGAAAAAAATAATTGAGTTATAATCTTACGTTAAACTAAATAATAAAAACAATAAATATAATAAAACAAATATTTATAGTAAAGAATAAAAACAAATCTGAAGTGTCAATACCACAACTGTCAAATAAATGTTACCAATTTATGCCAAAATGTCACCTTCATTCGATTACAGTTCTGCCGTCCTCAATTAAAACGCGGTATATGCAAAAAATTGAAAATCGAATTTTTGCTATATGTGCATCATTGTATTATCATTTTATCATTTTATTTACTGCCAAAATAAACAAGTTGGAATATGCCGTAGGTGCTAAATTTCAATAGTTGCTTAATTAAAATGCAGTATCTACAGAGTACTCAACTAAAAAGCGGTATGTGCTAGCGAGTATCATGTACTTGCCGCGTTTTAATTAAGCACAGCGCATTTACCGCGTTTTTATCGAGACTCGTGTTGTGACCTCGTATTTTGAACATTATGACATGTAGGTATTTTGCATGTATAATAAACAATTATCGAGCTATTTAGTTTTCTTTTTTGGTAACTATTCTTCCTTGTAAAAATCCTATTTGTAAATAAAATGCAGATACAGCACTATTTCCGATCCAGTAATATGTCCGGTGCTCAATTAAAACGCTGTATATGACTTTTTATTTACAATTTTAACTATTTATAATGGGAAATAAGCCACAATATTATTAAAAAATGATTTTTATTAACGTTTCGACGCCCAAATCGGGTGCCGTTGTCAAAATACAAAATACTATTAACATAAATAAAAATATTGTTGCTTAGTAAAAAAATTCTTCTAATAATTTATTTAATTTGACTCATTTATATCGGCAATTCAGATACATATGATACATTTTAAAGTAGAAGACTTTAAAATGATATTGCCAATATTTATGAGTTGCGTTCCTGGGACGACTTTACTGAAAGATAGTTCATTCGATTACATGAAATCAACCCCAACCCAAGAATATCCATCACAAAAAAATCATAGCATGTGATGTCGTTAAAAAGACAACCACATGCAACTGTGACATTAAAATTCTCGCGTTAGAGATCTCATAGTAAATCACGAGGGAAAACCAGGAAAAACCTCGTGATACTATCCCGACATCGTAAGTATTTGGTTTTACATTTAATTTACTCTCAAAATCAATACCAAATTCTGACTTTACTATATTTTGTTTAAATTATAAATAATATCAATAATACATGGATATATAAGTAGGTAATACTAAAATATAAAGTATGTACTAACTCGACTATTGACTTACTAATTGTGGTATTTTCTTTCTATTGACTTCCTCTTTCAGTATGGGTATCCACATCCTACTGCATTATCAGGACTTCTACTTTCAGGACTATACTTGAATCTCTCCACTGAACTCTATGTTCATTATCCCACGCGTGTTGACATATTTGAGATCTATCAAATTCTCTATTTTTAATATAAGATTGATGTTCACTTATTCTAACGTTTAATGGTCTTGATGTTTCACCTATATAAAACTGTTCGCATTCACAAGGTATTTTATAAATACAATTCTTTGTCCTTTCTTGTTCATTGTTAGGTTTAGTTTTAGATAGAATAGATCTCAATGTGTTGGTTGTTTTGAATGTTGTTGAAATGTTGAATTTATTTCCTATTGTTTTAAGTTTCTCAGATAGTCCTTTTATGTATGGTATTGATATTTTCCTTGTATTATTTCTTGTGAATGTTGTAGGATCCCGTTCTATGTTGTTCTGTTCCATTCGATCCAATCTTGACAATTCCTATTTATAAACGATAAAGGATAATCATTTTTTAATAAAACAGATGTTAAGAATTGTTTTTCTTCTAAAAATGAATTTTCGTTAGAACAAGTAATTTTGGCTCTTAATCAATACCATACATAAAAGGACTATCCGAGAAACTTAAAACAATAGGAAATAAATTCAACATTTCAACAACATTCAAAACAACCAACACATTGAGATCTATTCTATCTAAAACTAAACCTAACAATGAACAAGAAAGGACAAAGAATTGTATTTATAAAATACCTTGTGAATGCGAACAGTTTTATATAGGTGAAACATCAAGACCATTAAACGTTAGAATAAGTGAACATCAATCTTATATTAAAAATAGAGAATTTGATAGATCTCAAATATGTCAACACGCATGGGATAATGAACATAGAGTTCAGTGGAGAGATTCAAGTATAGTCCTGAAAGAAACAGATAGTAAAAAGAGAAAAATCAAAGAAGCGGCTCTAATTATGCTAAACGCAACCAACTGTGTCGCAAATTCCTCGGTGGAATGCAGTAGGATGTGGATACCCATACTGAAAGAGGAAGTCAATAGAAAGAAAATACCACAATTAGTAAGTCAATAGTCGAGTTAGTACATACTTTATATTTTAGTATTACCTACTTATATATCCATGTATTATTGATATTATTTATAATTTAAACAAAATATAGTAAAGTCAGAATTTGGTATTGATTTTGAGAGTAAATTAAATGTAAAACCAAATACTTACGATGTCGGGATAGTATCACGAGGTTTTTCCTGGTTTTCCCTCGTGATTTACTATGAGATCTCTAACGCGAGAATTTTAATGTCACTGTTGCATGTGGTTGTCTTTTTAAAGACATATCACATGCTATGATTTTTTTGTGATGGATATTCTTGAGTTGGGGTTGATTTCATGTAATCGAATGAACTATCTTTCAGTAAAGTCGTCCCAGGAACGCAACTCATAAATATTGGCAATATCATTTTAAAGTCTTCTACTTTAAAATGTATCATATGTATCTGAATTGCCGATATAAATGAGTCAAATTAAATAAATTATTAGAAGAATTTTTTTACTAAGCAACAACATTTTTATTTATGTTAATAGTATTTTGTATTTTGACAACGGCACCCGATTTGGGCGTCGAAACGTTAATAAAAATCATTTTTTAATAATATTGTGGCTTATTTCCCATTATAAATAGTTAAAATTGTAAAAATGCCACAAGAAAATAGCTTCAGAACAACATTTTTATTTACAGCTTTGATAAAAACATGATTTTTTTTTAAATATATTTTTAAGTAATGTTGAACTATTAGAACATGTTTTGCATTAAAAAGTTGTCAAAACATATAGAGTTCTGAGAAAAAACTTTGAGAGCCGATTTCTCGGTTTTAGGTTGGCTGCACATACAGCGTTTTATTTGAGGACAGCAGAGTTACAGCGTGTTACAAACAAATGTGCTTCATAAAAACGCTTTATAATCCATTTATAAAAATTAAATGAAACATATTGTGTATTTCGCCTTCCGGCAACAATACCAGGACAACTCAAAATTGGTCGTTTTTGAGATGTCTACACTAACATATAGAGGATTTTAAGCTCTATAATCCGCGATGACTGGGACATTTTTAAGTGCAATACTCTCCGAGTGAGGGCGCTAGGTCCACTATTACATTCAGACTGGTAGGAGGTAAAAGCTGCGCGAGTAGTGGGCTAACGCTAAAATCCGTAGTAAACCTTTTGAATTGTCTCAGTGTGCATGCCACAATGATCACAAAAATATTCATAATAATGAAATGATTCTTCCAACAATACTGGGACAACTCAAAATTTCAATTAATTGCTAATTATTAAATCGAGTGATAGCACAAGATTGCTAAAATGAACTGAAAAGTAATCTTTGACATCAACTGAAACAAAGAACATAGTTTTAGTCAAAAACGAATATAACTCAAAGCATAAAATGGCTGTGCAAAATTCCAAAAACTCGATTTTCTCGAAACACGTTTTTTTGAGTTGTCCCGGTATCGTTGCCGGAAGGCGATTTCTTTAAGTTAACATTAATAGAAATCTTCAAATACTATTTCTACACGTATATAATAAAATATGTCTAGTGGCTGTAATTCCAGTGTACTCGGCAAAATGATTCTAAAAAAGAACACACCTACCACCTAAATATCTCATGTTGTATTCATGTTACTTCACAGGATATGACGCGGATGATGTGAAATGGTAAGTATATTAGATGGAGTATACAAAACCCTTATATAAATAGTGTTGACATATGGATCGGAGACATGAACCATCTCCAAGGCAGATGAAAATCTCCTGCTTATATTTGAACGAAGGAACCTGAGAGGAATATTCGGTGGCATCTGTGAAAATGGTGTTTGGAGGAGGTACAACTACGAGATAAACCACAGATATAAACATATATCTGGTGGTAAAGACGTAGTTTCTTATAAAAATAGGAAGACTAAGATGGGACATCTAGCAAGATCACAGCAGAACAACCCTCTTAGAAGAATCCTTGTCACAACCTGTGGGAAGTAGAAATAGGGGTAGGCCAAAACTCAGATGGAAGGATGGTGTAGAGTGTAGAGTATGAACAGTTTTTTTATTTATTTATTTATTCACAGGCAAGCCCTATTCAGATATAAATGTTACAGTGTTCTAAATTATACAACATTAATGTTAACCAATTATATAACATAAATTATCATAATATAACATAACAAAGTGGTTTGAGCAAAAATAATTCTATGAGTAGTACAGTTACAAAAAACGAAAAAAAAAAGAATAAGATAACATATAGGTCAGTACAATTACAAACAAAAGATATCACCTAAATCAATTCAGAAATGTTCCAAGGTGTAACGGTTTTGAGTTATCTAATACATACAGGTCATGTAACACTAATCACAATACAAAAGCTCTGGCCGAAAGTATTAAAAAGTTAGGGAAGAAATATGATTTTTAAAGCGGGAAACAAATATATTAAAAATTTTGAGGTTATTTAATGAGTTAGCTAATCTAAGAGTTCTAGGAATAAATATGTTGTAAGAATAATTGAATCTATGAAAAGAGACATAAAAGGTTTGCACCTGCCTAGTCGAACGACTGGGGACAAATAGATATATTTTGGAGAGAAGCTCGGGGCAATTACCGTTGATAATTTTAAATAAAATTATTAAGTCTCTTTGTTTTCTGCGTACCTCAAGAGGAGGTAAGTTCAGTATGCGCTTTAATACAGAATAGTCATAGTATACATGCATCTTACTTAGTAGCAGTATATCTCAGAAAATTGTGTTGGACAGCCTCAAGTTTCAGTTTATGAGTAAAGTAATAGGGGGACCAAACTGTGGAACAGTAATCGAAATGAGATCTAACCAGGGAGAAATAAAGGGATTTAATAGCTGAGATATTTGTAAAGTCTCTGGTGGTTCTTTTTATAAAGCCAAGCATCTTCATAGACTTCTGTATTGTACTGGAAATGTGTGATTTATAGCTAAGGGCGGAGTTAAGGATCACACCTATATCCCTAGTTTCAGAGGTAGAATGTAAGGTCAGATTATTTATACTATATTCGAAGATGATTGGATAATGAGTTCGATGGAAACGAAGAATATGGCATTTGGATGCATTCAAACACATACCATTTTGCATACACCAGTTAGATAGGTGATCAATATCACCTTGTAGACTAAGTGAATCAGCCTCACATGTGATTATTTTAAAACATTTTAAATCATCAGCGAATAACAAAGTTTCACCCACTTGGAAAGAGGGTATTATTAGATCATTGATAAATATATTAAACAACAGAGGTCCCAAGTGTGATCCTTGTGGTACACCTGAGGTAACAGATATGTTATGAGAATAGTAATGGTTAACCCTGCCAATCTGCGATCTTTGCGTAAGATAGCTCTTGAGCCACTTCAATATAAGGCCATCAATTCTGTATAAATAAAGTTTATGAATCAAGAGCTCATGATTAACTTTGTCGAAAGCTTTGGAAAAGTCAGTATACACAGAGTCAACTTGTAAACCCCTCTCAAGAGTTGGAATATTTTAATGAATTTCCTTGCAAAAACTGTGTCAATAACTGGTAGGTTAACCTAAATCTTTTTTATTTTCATTGGTAATTAATTTGTTTCATTTTTACCGTTTTCAAGTTACGTTTTTAGTTATTTCTTTATGTATTACTGTGTTGCAACTTATCACTTAAGTACCAGATTGAAGTACATAACATAACTAGTATTTTATGTACATTGTACATACCTCATATTCTGTTTAAAATTTTATTAAGAATAAGAATAATAAAATTGTAATCTAGAAACTTACCCGATATTCAGCGGTGTTATCGGACATTTTCTAGGGGGGAAAATGTTCACAGTCAGATGTACTTTCCACCATTTAAAACAAACTATTTCAAAACCAAATTTTGTTACTTATATTAATGTCTATTCTGTCCTAAATCCTTCATCCTAAATGGCTTGATCTTTTGGATCATAAAAATATAAATGAAATTAAATGATTTATTAAAAGAATAGTTTTTATTTAATAATTTCACTACCGGTTCTCCAAGACATTTGATCGTTGATTTTACTCTACAATGTTGCCAACTTTCAAGCAAGATTTTTCCCTCAACCACAGCTCAACTGCCGTTTTCCCCGTTCTCTCGCGTTTTAAATCGGTTTTTGTAACAGAAAATTATGGATGTGTACCTATACATATATGTATTTTCAAAACTGTATTAATTTATTAAAGAAAAATTGACGTACATCGTACATAACAAAGTACAAAGAGTATAACCTAAAAAAACACAAATATTTTAACAAAACTTCAAAAATACATCAGCAAATTAAGAATTTTAAAAATGTGTTCTGAAGCTATTTCTTTGTAGCATATTATGCAATTTACTATTTTATTTGCAAATAAAGTCACAATTTAAGTTTGAAATTAAATGTATTTGACGGTTTGACTTCCACTTCGGAAATCGTTATCAAAATACAAAACATTAAATAGATTAAACAAATTTTGTTTTTGTTGCTTGGCCAAAAAAAATTCTCTAATAATAATTCAATTTCATCTGACTCATTCATATTGACAATTCAGACATATACCTATTTCAGACATAATGCATTTTAAAGTCGACGGACTTTAAAATGATATTGCCATATTTATGAGTTGCGTTCCTGGGACGACTTAGTTCATTCCATTACTTGAAATCGACTTTAACTTAAGAATATCTGTCAGAAAAATCATAGCCACATTTTAAAAGTAGGATCTTCTAACAACCACTTTAAATAATGTTTTTTGTTTTTGTTTGCTTGTTTTAGATTTTTTACTTGCTGACTATTTTCTGCCTATCACTAAATAAATTATCATTATCACTCACGTCTATTAATTGTGACATACCCTGCTCTGAAGTCCAATAATTCCCCGAAACATAATTATTATTGTTGTTAACCAGTTCAATTGATACTACAGGGAGAAGCTATGTTTAATTATTTTCAAATAATCTTTTGAATTTTTTTAAAAAATATTTTACAATTTGGACTGGGTGTAGTGAGTTAACTTTCCCTTTTGTTAAAATTTCCCGTACAAAGGGAAATTTCTCTCCGACTGGCAATTTACACAGTGCAGCTGTCAATCAGCATACAGTGCCAACCAGAGATATGTGGGCACTATCAACAACCAATCATGTATGGGCAAATCGTGGATAGGCAAAACATATTTCATAAGTGGTAAAAACTCTCGCAACAAAATAGACTGACTGTATTGGCGCCTCCGTTAGGTTAATTATTCCGATTCGTTTTTTTGCACAAACTTACTCAAAGCGAAGTCCTTATAACAAATCCACAGGGTGCCAGGAGGTGCTGCGGTCGGAAAATTGTTTAAACATTTTTTTAACCAAATTCAAAAAACCAATTTCTTCACTTCGTACAAAAGATTCTTTGGGTCATTATGAGCAAAAAAGATTTCTTGTGATTTTTCTGTAAAATCATAATTTACAATGTGTATACATTGTAAATCCAAAATCATGATTTCCAAAGTTTATACCTTGTAAATTATGATTCGGGAGTGCTCCTAGTAGCATTTAACGTGTATTGGTTTGTTTATTTCTACTACATCTTGAATGTAGGTAAATTAGTATAAGCTGTTATTTTTAATTAATAACGATGACAATGAACGCTAACAGCGTATTGAGGCGGCCGTCAATGTGAGTGCGAAAGAGATGCCACCATTTCGGCAGTCCAATGGTGCATCTTACTCGCACTCACATTGACGGCAGCCTCAATACGATGTTAGCGCACGAAAAGTTATAGCGGACGAACAATAACTCCACAACAGTAAATTGTACAGAAAAATCACAAGAGATCTTTTTTGCCTGTACCTAATGACCCAAAGAATCTAAAAAAAATTGTACGAAGTGAAAAAAAATGATTTTTTGAATTTGTTTAAAAAAAATTGTCTAAACATTTTTCCGACCGCGGCACCTCCCAGCACCAGAGTAAGTTTGTGCAAAAAAACGAATCGGAATAATTTACCTAACGGGGTAGACGATACAGTCTGGTCTAAAACGGTTTATGATTTGTAACGCTATGGCTATTATTTTGGTTTTTTATAGCTTAGAAAATAAATAAGTGATCTTACCTGCCTTTTCTTTTGACCGTAATCCGTTAATGGTAGCTCCTGGTACGTATCCATACATGATACGTTATTCAACCAGTTTATATGTAGGGGAGCGCAAGCCGTATCCATTTGAGCAGCTACACCGAGCGCGGATCACCCTTGTATGGATACGTACCTTTAGATACCCGATCTTCTATGGGCCTATCGTGATACATCCAGTGGCGGCCGGTGAGGTAGTGCCATGGAGCCATGGCACTACCTTATTTTTATACAGAAACATATTTTTTTATCTTTAAACCGTTTTAATGTCCGTTCATTTTTTGTGCGTATTTCTTTTCTCTTTATAAATTATATAAAATCTGGCAACTGTGCAGTGTAGTACAACCCTCGCCACTCACAGTGGAAGGAATGATCGCATCGTGCCCCGTGCCGAAAGCTTAGATGGCTCAGGTGAAAAGAGAAAGATTTTACGGGCATTCTATGTAAGTGACAGAGATAGAGCTATATTGCACTTTTCATACACGTTTAAATACGACTATTCGTGCCTGGCTCGATCTAATATTTTTTACTATGCTCATCATAGTGAATAGTGGATCGTCGTAGATCCAAAAAATTCTCTTAGTACATTATATTTTCGAGTTTTTTTAACCGCTCGTTCGCTCGTTTTTGTATTTATAATTATTACATTTTTAATGATTTTAAAACTTTTAATTATAAACTATTATAGTTTTAAGTAATTTAAAATTTTTAAATTTTTAATAAAACTCGAGTTAAGTTCAGCTTATCGTGATAGTCTAATTAAACACAATGAACAAGAAGTGGATAAAGAATCGATATGTTTTGAATCAAATTACAAATGTGGTTTTGTGGAGCTTTCGAGTTGGTTTTGAGAAATCACGACGAAAAGGAAAATTCAGAAAATAGGGGCATCTTTATGGAACTGTTCAATGTTAGCCGAATTAGACAACGACTTAGGTTCATATTCAAAGTTCCAAATCTTTAAAAGCATGTACCTCAAAACAACACAAAATGAACTCCTTCGGTGCATCTTAGATGTTTATAACGAGGAAATAAGGAAAGAAATTGAAAATTATCTTTGTGTTACAGTGATTGCCGATGAAACGACAGACGTCGCGTCGCTGGTGAATTTCAGTTAGTTATAGTTGTCCGATATTTGTGTAAAGGGCGATAAGTTGAGAGATTTTGGAGATTTTACTTATTGGACGGACATGATGTCAAATCAATCACTGAATGCATTTTAAATGTTTAAATTTCTTGACACCCCAGAAATGGTATATACCTACATAATGTAAAAGTATCCGTACCTATTTTTTTTAATTTCTATTTTATACCTTTTTTGACAATATCGTGAACCCGTCACTAAAAATTTAGGCAGCTGCCTGAATTCTGGCACTACCTACTTAAAGTGATACGAGCCGCCACTGGATACATCGGGGCAAATTTCGATTGATCAGCGACCGTGTCCAATAATTTGAGTAATTATATTTACTTTCCGTTCTTGCCTTCTAATGGGATCGAAAATAAACAACTACGTAGTTCGGAAACAAATATATTTTATTTATTAATTTTGGTTCTTCTCAATGGAATACTGTAGTCGGTTTTTAGATTCTTGCACTTCTGATTTTATTACATCGTACCCTTCCATATACATCCGTATAAAATTGAGTAGTTTTTTTGGAAAGCCAAGTTTTTGTATCGCTGTCCCCAGTCTAACCCTGCATACTCTATCAAATGCCTGTTTAACATCTAAGAACATCTGATGAAGCTTATGATCAAACTTCCAGCATTTTTCCATTATGTTTTATTGTAAATATCTGGCTCTGGCAACTGTAAAGTAGAAGTTAGGAACGAATTTTTATGGTAAAAATGCGATGAGTCCCTTTAAGTTTGAAAACACAGATATATTTCTCAAAAAATCAGGAAGAGACTGGTGAATCCACTTGTATACTCAATATTTCTATACGGGACAGAAACTTTGTTTCTTAGCGCACAAGAACGTCCAAAAATTAATGTCTTTGAGATGTGGTGTTGGAGAATAAAGCTGCGCATACCTTGGACAGCTCAAGGGACAAACATTCTTATTCTTAACCAACTTGGCACTAAAACAATGCTGTCCACAAAATATCTGCAGCGCATTCTATAGTTATTGGGTCACGTGGTTCGCAGAGGTGACCTGGTTCGACCAAATTCAGAATCATAGAAAAATAACAACAAGGTTATTGTTGTTATTTCTCTATGTTCAGAATTCAGCGGACCACTCATCAGTGGCGGATCCAGCAGCATCTAGCATCGTCAAGAGGGCCGGGGCCGATTGGCTAAATTTCTATGAAAAATAAATGAATGTTTTTATAAACTTTATATATAACTTGGTTTGAGAGGGGGGCCGATCCCCTCTCACATCTCTCTGGATCCGCCACTGCCACTCATTCTGCGAAAGAGAGAGAGAGAGAGAGAGAGAGAGAGAGAGAGAGAGAGAGAGAGAGAGAGAGAGAGAGAGAGAGAGAGAGAGAGAGAGAGAGAGAGAGAGAGAGAGAAGTCGCCCACGCAAAAAGTGGTCCAAAGTTTTTTAACATTTTTTTGGGTTTTTTGGATCATTCTGGACAAAAAAGGTCTCTTGTAATTTTTCTCTAAAGTTGATAGTTTTGGAGTTGTAAGTTATTTAAAATTTGAAAAACGTGAATATGGCCATAAAGTCTAATAACCGTGAATATGGCCATTTTTAAGACTTAATAACTCTTCTTCTTGTAGTTTCATGGCCTCCACCTCTTAGGTACTTGGCCAGTCCTCGTATTTAGACTAACTGGAAGGGAATCCTCTTTTCAAAGGGTCTGGATTTTTCCATATTCCCTTCTTTAAATTTATTGTGATATGATTTTCAAATAACTATCTTTATTTTATATTTTAATTTGAAATATTGCTAAAAATTGATTGATCTTTCTTAAGGTTTGGTCATTAATATTATGTAGGAGATTTTGTATTGAAATGGGGGTTGGACTTCCTATATTAACAAGTTCCTGATACAGGTCAAATTGATTTGTTTTGTTAATTGGGCATTCAAGTAACATACGAGTTATACTTCCTATTTGTCCACATTCACAAAACGGAGTATCACTACAATTAATTTTAAATAAATGGTCTGGTGTGTGACAATGGCCCGTTCGCATTCTAATAATTGATGTCAAGTGCCTTCGATCCACAAATGTGAATTTGTGGAACCAAGGGTTTATAGAAAAATCACTTTGGCATTGTTGATACCATTTCCCTTTAGTTTTAAACTGCTTTGTCCATTCAACTTTAAACTCATTTACAATTTTTTATTTAATAAAAGGCAAAAAGTCAAATTTATCTCTTTTAATGTCTGCAGGAACATTTAAAGTCTTGCCTATATTTGCCAATTTATCAGCCAGTGTATTCCCCTTTACTCCAGTATGGCCTGGAATCCAAGCTAAGATTATATTAAATCCTGCTTCCATTGACTCAATAATAAGTCTTTTAGTTAGGTTTACAATATGGTTGTTTGTCCCCCAGGTGGTGTTATGTAATTTTTGGATAGCACTTTTAGCATCTGAAAAAATTATTGCTTCTTTAATATCTTTTTCAATACAAACAGATACTGCCTTGTTAATTGCAATAATTTCTGCAGTGCATATTTGAGTGTGCTCATGTAATCTGGATGCATAGTTATAATTGATTGAAGGTATGTGTACCCCAAAACCTACTGTCCTCGACTCGGGATTTCGGGATCTAAAGAACCATCTGTAAATACCCATGTATAATTTCCATTGTTGTTCTGAAGCTATTTTCTTGTGGCATTTTTATTTATTTAGTATTATTTTGTATTTTGACAACGACACCCGACTTGGGCGTCGAAACGTTAATAAAATCATTTTTAGGTAAAATTGTGACTTATTTCCCATTTAAATATACTTGATTATAATTTCCATATGAAGCTGAAAATTCATTAAGAAATTCCTGATGAGTATATAGCTTTCCATTTTTTTGTGGGTTGAGAAAATTGTCTAAAATTTTCCCGTAAGATAATTCAGTTCGATCTGAAAGCTTATCTGAAAGCAGATCGACTTAATAACTCGGTTAAAATTTATTATTATGAAAGTCAGAAAGTGACTAAATCAAAGATTAAAGCCCCCCTACATGATCCTGAACAAATTTGTGTCATTAATTTATTACTAAGCTGTTATTTTTAATTATTAACAATGAGCGGTAAGATCGTATTAACGCGGCTGTAAATGTGAGTGCGAGTAAGATGCACCATTGACTGCCGGAATGGCATCTCTCTCGCACTCACCATTGACGGCAGCCTAATACGTGCATGGCGCTCATTATTATATTACTTATAAATAACAGCTTAGTAATAAAATAATGACAAAAATTTCTTCAGGATCTTGTAGGGGTGGCTTTAATCTTTGATTTAGTCACTATATGACTTTCATAATAATAACTTTTAACCGAGTTATTAAGCCTTGAAAATCGCCATTTTTCGTTTTTTTTTCAATTTTAAATTGCTTATAACTCCAAAACGATCAACTTAAGAGAAAAATTATAAGAAACCTTTTTTGTCCGGAATGGTCCAAAAAACCTAAAAAAAATTGACTTCTTGAACCTTATTCTGGGATGTCTCATGAATGTGAGTCCTTTTGTTACGATCCAATGCACAAGTATTCAGTTTCCTTTGCATTGACTTCTAAATCAAATAAATGGTAGTATGTGTTCATTAAGTTTCGGACCATATGGTTTAAATCGTCATAATCTTGAGCCAATATATTACTTGATCGACAGCAAAGTTGAAATTATATATCATAGTCATAGTGTTGGTGACTGGTATCTCCATTGTTCTACATTTTTGTTTGTATCTTTTTAAAGCGCTTTCGGGATATATTTTAAATAAGGGGGGATAGGCAACATAACTCCTTGGTGTTATAAACCCTTTTGTTATTTGTGTATTTACCAGTTTTTATTTGTGTTATGGATTGATTGTATCGTATTTTGACGGCTTTTATTAATTATACATTACGATTCGTACTTGTCCATTGATCGTCACAGCTTCTTCAGTGGGACGCTATCGTAGGCTTTCTGTAAGTCGACAAATAACATATAGTCTGGGCAGATTATCGGAGAATAGGCCGTTTTTGGGAAAACTTATTTACCAGCAATTTTATTGCTGAAATCGAATCTTATGATTGTATATATTAATATAGGTATGCAAAGTCCGCAGATAGTGTGCTACTTTTTTTATAAACAAAATGGCGTCCGAAAATCGTATTATTTTCAATTTTTGCTCTATAACTCCAAAGATTTTAACTTTACACCAAAAACACCCAAATAAAAATTCACCGTAATTAAATTCTGCATAGAGACGTGTTTTTTCCGAATTACTTCGACGAAAATTTTCCCCGGAAAATGCGGGGTTTTGCAACAAAATCTTTAATTTTCAACTAAAATTTTAGATAAGTAATCGTTTACGAATAATTATGATAAGTTGGGATGTTTTAAGTGTAAACACAGCTTAAAGTGAGTTGGTAGCTCTGAGAGAGATGGCCATCTGGCACTTACTGTTCTGCGGTGATGTTCCATGCGGACTGACAGGTAGGGCAGAGAACAACGGGGCAAAGACAGTAGTTATAGAAAAACTGAATGTAAAATGTATTGAATAACATATTAGTAATAAATATGAATTATTCCATCGACAGTGGTCTTATTAATTAAACAATGGTTAAGGTACTTAAGGACATATCAATGGCGACGAGGATAAAAGTGGTAACGAAGTAAATACTAATTGTTTTATGTAAACCGATGTCCGGTACCTTTGTTAGTAAATCAAGATGGCGAACAAAAAGTTCGAAGAATTTATTCCAGATTTACAACCGTGGAATATTTACGAAGAAAGATTGGAACAACATTTTGTGGCAAATGGGGTTGAAGAGGAAGCTATTAAAGTGGCGATCCTAATCAGTTCGGTAAGTGCACCCACATACACCTTGTTGAGAGATCTATGTTTTCCAGAAGCTCCCAAAACCAAAACATTTGCAGAATTATCACAGTTATTAGCTACCCATTACGGAGGTCAAGTGAGTACATGGAGAGAGAGATGTACATTTTTTGACCTGCGGCAAGAAACTGAGGAAAAAATAGCGGACTGGTATGCTAGGATAAGAAGTGCTGCAGTTACGTGCAAGTTTGGGGCAGATCTAACCAAAGTGCTGCTAAATAAGTTCGTGAGTGGTATGTGTCCTAGTAAAATTCTCGACAGATTATGCGAAGAGGATGAAAAGGCGACGATGGAGCAGATGGTGAGTTTGGCAATGAAGACAGAAAATGCTATTATGGCTTCAAAAACAAGCTCGAGGTCAACTGTAAATGTTCACGTGATAGATCATCAGCAAGCTTCGTCATCGTCGAGTTCTCGAGTTCGTCGGCAGGGACAGGATGGAGGTTGGCAACATGGGACAAGGCGGACAATGCATGGCAGCTCAAACGTCAATGTAAATTCAAGTGTCAATCAGATGTCGAAATGTAAGATATGTGGAAATAAACACAAAAATAGTTGTAAATATAAAGATTACATTTGTAATATATGTAAAAAAATTGGGCACTTGGCTAGGGTCTGTTTGGCACATAAAAATAGTGTTAATTTTATAGATAGTGAGGCGGAAGAGGACATTTATACATTAGACAGCATAGAATCAAGAATTGTTGATCTGTGCCATGTACAAGTCAAGGTAGACAATCCCTTTAAAATCCAGGTAAAGATTGAAGGCAAAATATATGAGATGATCATTGATAGTGGCGCTGGTATAAGTGCAATCACAAAAGAAACATATATAAATAATTTTTCTCATTTTAGGCTAACCAGTGATGATCTGTTGCTAAAAAGTTATGAAGGTAGTGTCTTTTCACCAGAGGGATATTTTATAATAGATATGGGCTATAAAAGCAAGAAAATACCAGTAAAGCTATACGTTGTTCAAAAAGGTTCTGCAAATATTCTAGGGAGAGACTGGATAAAGGCCTTCAATATTAGGCTTGAAATGATGAATCAAATTGTAAGTAATAGTAAAATTCTAGATCTAATAAACAGTTTTTCAAACGTATTTACTAGTAAGTTAGGAAACTTTAATCATAAGGAAATTTCAATTAAAGTTGTGGAAAATGCTAAACCAGTTTTTTGCAAGCACAGAGCTGTTCCTTTAGCCTATGCGAAAGAGGTAGAGTTAGAGTTAGATAGGTTAGAGAAAGAGGGAGTAATAGAATTAATAGACAATTCAGATTGGGGAACACCTTTAGTCTTTGTTCAAAAATCAAATGGGAAAATACGAATATGTGGGGATTACAAAACAACAATAAATAAACATTTAGAAGATGTGAAATATCCACTTCCAAAAATTGATGAATTATGGAATAAACTAAAAAAAGGTCAACGTTTTTCAAAAATTGATTTACAACTAGCTTATATGCAGTTCTCCTTAAATATTGAATCAAGTAAGTTGTTAGCGTGGAACACTCACAGGGGTTTGTACGCAGTTAAAAGATTACCATTCGGAATAAAATCAGCAAGTAGTATATTTCAACGAGAAATTGAAAATCTCTTTAAGGGCATGAAAAATGTAACAAATTTTTTAGATGATATAATAGTAACGGGGGAAACAGCAGAAGAACATATGACTAACTTGAGGGAAGTTCTTAGCAAACTTGAAAAGGCTGGGCTGACAGTTTGTAAAGAAAAATGTGTATTTTTTAAAGAGGAAGTTGAATACTTGGGGTACAAAATATCAAAAGAAGGCCTTAAGAAAACAGATAGTAAAATTGCTGCAATAATAAATGCACCTAAACCAGAAAATATAACAGAAGTTAGAGCTTTTACAGGGCTAGTAAATTATTACCATAAATTTATACCTCGGGCTGCCCAGATCTTAGAACCAATATACAAGCTTTTAAAAGGTAATGTAAAGTTTTTCTGGTCAAAAGAATGTGAAAGGGCATTCAATATTATAAAAGATATAATAGCATCAGATAATTGTTTAGTTTATTTTGACCCTGACCTTCCAATAATAGTAACAACAGATGCAAGTGACAAGGGTATTTCAGGCATGTTAAGCCAAGTTAAAGAGGGAGAGGAGAGAACAGTAGCATGTGTGTCAAGAACTCTCATGCCAGCAGAAAAAAAATATTCTACAGTTGAAAAAGAGGCTTTAGCAGTTCATTTTACCATAAATAAATTTTACCAGTACCTCTGCTGTAATAAGTTTAAATTAAGGACAGATCAAAAAGCGCTAGTTGCATTATTTGGAGAACACAGGAGCATCCCTAAAATGTCCGCAAACAGGATACAAAGGTGGGCTTTATTTTTGTCATCGTTTGACTACAGTATTGAACATATCAAGGGAATAAACAATCCTGTAGCTGATTATTTATCAAGGTCACCAGTGCAGGTTACGGGAACAGTAGAGGAACCAGCGGAAGGAATGACATATATTCATTTCACGGAGTCTATAGAATACTGGCCAATTAACAACAAAGTACTTAGAGAAGAAACAGACAAAGATGGCATTTTAAGGGCAATAAAGATGTATATTAAAACGGAAAGATGGCCCAAACATTTAAGTGATGAAATAATGCCATTTTACCATAAACGACAAGAGTTGTATTTAGATGAGCACATAATAATGTGGGGACATCGTATTGTGGTACCATCAAGTCTAAGACCACAAATCCTCGATGAGCTCCATGCAGGACATTTTGGAATAGTCAGGTGCAAGTCATTAGCGAGATCATATGTTTACTGGCCTAAAATAGATTCCGACATAGAGCATAGGGTAAAAAGTTGTGGTCCATGTTTAAAGAATAGAGACAACCCTCCATCAGAGTTTTCACCGTGGCCTGAAGTGGACAAAGTATTTGACAGAGTGCATATAGATTTTTTGCAATTAAAAAGCAAGTTGTGCTTAATATTGGTGGATGCTTACAGCAAATGGGTAGAGGTATTTCCTATGAGTAGGGCGACAGCAGCAGAAACGCAAGAAAAACTAAGGGAAGTTTTTGCCAGAATGGGACTACCAAGGTTATGTGTGAGTGACAATGGACCTCAACTAGTTGACAAAACCATGGAAATATTCTTTAAGAAAAATGGGATTAAGCATTTAACAGGGGCACCTTACCATCCATCCAGCAACGGAGCTGCAGAACGGTATGTCAGGACATTTAAAATGAAGCTGAAAACAGCCCTAGATGATCCAAGAAACTCTGGTATTCCACTGTCTACATTAATATCAAGATATTTACTAACATATCGCAACACAAAACACCCAGTAACAGAAAAGTCACCAGCTGAACTTGTATATAATAGATCATTGCGAACAAGAATATCAATGATGGCCGAAAAGCCCAGTAAAGAACAGCAAAATATTTCTATAAAGGAGAAAAGATGTTTTGAAATAGGAGAAAGGGTTATGGTAAGAGACTATAGGGAAACAAACCGAAAGTTGTGGGTGGCAGCTAAAATAATAAATAAAGTAGGTAAGAAAACTTATTATTGCAGATTAGATAGTGGTCAGGTATGGAAGCGTCATACGAATCAGGTAGGCAGGTGTAGCACTGAGTTTGCAAACAACAGGGAAAATGAACTTGACAGTAACAATGACTTTCAATATATAAAACTACCAAACGTAGTACATCCGGTAGGTGAGAGTATAACACAATCTGAATCAAATTTGGAGAAGTTAACGATGGAAACCCAAGGTGAGCCAGTTTTGCTGGACATGGCTACTTCTTCAGACACTGGCAACAGATCATCAACTGATACAGTTTACAGGTCAGATAATGAACAAAACATTATTGTTGATTATCCATCTGATAATATGTCTCAAACAGGTAGAAGCAGACGCGTTACAAATATGCCAAAGAAATACAATGATTTCATTCTAGAGTAAGTCAAAAAAAAAAAAAAAAAAAAAAATTGTTCAGTTAGGTTTTACATAATCATATTAATCATATTTGGGTAGATATAAATTAAGGGTGAGGGTGATAAGTTGGGATGTTTTAAGTGTAAACACAGCTTAAAGTGAGTTGGTAGCTCTGAGAGAGATGGCCATCTGGCACTTACTGTTCTGCGGTGATGTTCCATGCGGACTGACAGGTAGGGCAGAGAACAACGGGGCAAAGACAGTAGTTATAGAAAAACTGAATGTAAAATGTATTGAATAACATATTAGTAATAAATATGAATTATTCCATCGACAGTGGTCTTATTAATTAAACAATGGTTAAGGTACTTAAGGACATATCAAATTAAATAACTTGGTAATCTAAAAGATCTTTCCGTATACATTCCAGAAGCCGATGGAAATCGAATGAATAGTTTAGCAACAATTGAATTGTTAATTAAAAATTTACGATCGCTATAATAACTACAATAATTCTGATACATAAGAATAACTATGATTGTTGTATAAAAAGAGATTGTACCTATCTAATGTACTTTACAGAATTGAAATTGGATTATTTAAGCGGCCTCAGGAATATTTTAAAATTATAAACAATTTTTTGGCTTATAAACAAATAGAATATCTCGGGAAATATTAAATTAAATGGTGAAAACGGTATTGAAAAAAAAAAAAAACGGCACGGCGCTTCTTTAAAAGAAAAAACGTTTGCTTGTGATTAGTGGTTCCTGAGATACGACCGGTCAAAGTTGACCGGCATTTACGACAAAGATATAAACAATAGGATCATAATTTTTAAACCATCACCTTTTTATTTTTGTTCTCTTTCTCCACACCAATTTTCATATCTTTAAAATAGTCATAACATATATTATTATAATAAAAACTCTCGATATTATGAGTGAAAATTGCCAAAAATAGCATAATTCCAATCAAAAATTATGTTGGAGAAAATGTAATCTCAAAGTTCAAAATCGGTATACGTTAAAAAAATGCATTTTCTCGGCTTCCCATGGAGCAATTTCCTTCATTCTTTTTTTGTTCCCAAGTAACTCGAGTAGAGCCATCTAACTAACGCATTATTAAATGTCAAACTTGCTTTTGTCTTGTTATAATAGATTAATTTATTTACAAGAAAAAAACTACATATTTTTTCCAGTTGTAGACTTTTTTTTAGATAAACTTACTACAAGTGTACCTTTTAACGTTAAAAAAACAAATATTCTCATTTGAAAGCTGTATAATTATTTAAACAATCTTTATTTAAACAAATTGTAACAAAGCAAAAGCAAGTTTGACATTTATTAATGCGTTAGCTGGATGGCTCTACTCGAGTTACTTGGGAACAAAAAAAATGAAGAAGATTGCTCCATGGGAAGCCGAGAAAATTCATTTTTTTTACCGTATACCGATTTTGAACTTTGAGATTACATTTTCTCTAACCTAATTTTTGATTGGAATTTTGCTATTTTTGGCAATTTTCATTCGTAATATCGATAGTCTTTATTATAATATATGTTATGAGTATTTTAAAGACATAAAAATTGGGGTGGAGAAAGAGGACAAAAATAAAAAGGTGATGGTTCAAAAATTATGACCCTATTGTTTATATCTTTGTCGTACATGCCGGTCAACTTTGACTGGTCGTATCTCAGGAACCACTCAACACAATTAAACGTTTTTTCTTTTAAAAGAAGCGCCCTGCCGCTTTTTTTCCAATACCGTTTTCATGATTTAATTTAATTTAATATTTCCCGAGATATTCTATTTGTTTATAAGCCAAAAAATTGTTTATAATTTTAAAATATTCCTGAGGCCGCTTAAATAATCCAATTTCAATTCTGTAAAGTACATTAGATAGGTACAATGTCTTTTTATACAACAATCATAGTTATTCTTATGTATCATAATTATTGTGGTTATTATAGCGATCGTAAATTTTTAATTAACAATTCAATTGTTGCTAAACTATTCATTCGATTTCCATCGGCTTCTGGGATTATAATGTATACGGAAAGATCTTTTAGATTACCAAGTTATTTAATTATTCGTAAACAATTACTTATCTAAACTTTTAGTTGAAAATTAAAGATTTTGTTGGAAAACCCCGCATTTTCCGGGGAAAATTTTCGTCGAAGTAATTCGGAAAAAACACGTCTCTATGCAGAATTTAATTACGGTGAATTTTTATTTGGGTGTTTTTGGTGTAAAGTTAAAATCTTTGGAGTTATAGAGCAAAAATTGAAAATAATACGATTTTCGGACGCCATTTTGTTTATAAAAAAAGTAGCACACTATCTGCGGACTTTGCATACCTATATTAATATATACAATCATAAGATTCGATTCCAGCAATAAAATTGCTGGTAAATATCTTTTCCTTGTATTTTGCTAATTAGCCCAGAGTAATATGAATTTCTTGATTTCGTGCTCTCACCATACGTAATTACTGGACGCGTAGAACTAGATATCCAGTCGTTGGTAAAATACTTACCAGCTCGATTCCTGTCGCCTTTTGTTTATTTGGGAATGGGTACAGTCGGAAAAATGAAAGAATACCCATGAACGATCATATCAATCACTTATTTTGTATTTGCTGTCTTTTTCTACAGCAAACATTTGTTATTTATACGCTATGAGCTCGTAGGTAGAGGGGATAATTAAAAATTCGCGAACGCCAGTAGTGACAATTCTGTAAGCTTTTACTGGAAATTTGACATAAATGTCAAAGTGATTAATTTAAAACATTTAAATTAAAAACATTAATAGGAAATACTATCAGTTGGTCAAAGCTGTGGTGTATATTTTTACCTTAAATATACTTACGTTTTAAATACTGAATTGTAAGTTTTTTTAATATTTCCTAATATGTAATTATAAATTAATCTAAGCGCCATCTACACTATAATTGTGAAAGTATCCGAAGTAAGAAATTAATATTTCATTAATAGAACGTTAAAATGATTAGCAAAATCTTTAAAAAATCGATTACAATTTAATTACGTTTTTGCGTTGTAAATATTAAGCGATAACAATTAAATAATAAATTAAAAAATTACCGGTGAAAGTTGCATTAGTAATCCGCTAGGAGCGACACCAGCGAAGCTCAGAGCGTATAGAAAAACAGCAAATACAAAAAAAAGTGATTGATGTGATCGTTCATGTGTATTCTTTCATTTTTCCGACTGTATGTTAAAACTAAACTAAAATGTTCTTATTAACCACTTTAATTATCTTGAATTTGATTATATTTATAAGATATAAAAATCATGAAATGAACAAAATTCTCAGAATCAGATACTGACAAGGATTTTCGATAAGTTTTTTTACAGTAGTAATATAAATTTTGCAGTACTATAAATTATAACAATGTTTACAAATTATACTTTCATTCAATAATTTAAATAATTGTGTGGTCGGCGTACAAAAGCAGACATTTTGAGTCACATTTTGAATTTTCAAGTTAAAATTAATTGAAGTTAAAATTTTGATTACGAAAAAGTTCACTATTGGATATAGACCTGGATCCCGCGTACCAAAAAAAAGTTGATTAATAGCAAGCTGAAAATTTGTTAATAGATTAAGGGTGTCCAATAGTCGGACAAACTTTGATGTAAGAACACCGGAACAGAGGAAGTTTTAATTGTGGAACAGGTTAAAAATTTGGAACGTCAGACTACAAAACCGTTCCATGTATTTTGTCGGGCAAAACTTCCAATTGATTTGTTACCATTTCATTAAACTTTCATGCAAAAATCAGACTGGTGTTTATCACCAACTGGGCATTTTAATGAGTGGAACACGAAGAACATGTCAAATGACAGGAATCATGTTGGTTAGTAATAGCAGTCTGATTTTTGCATGAGAGTTTAATGAAAGGGTAACCAATCAATTGGATGTTCTGTCCGACTAAATACATGGGACGTTTTCGTAATCTGACGTTCCAAATTTTTAAACTGTTCCACAATTAAAATTTCCCCTGTTCCAGTGTTCCCGTACATCAAAGTTTGTCCGACTAGACACTGTTAAGCTATTAACAAATTTTCAGCTTGCTAATAATCAATTTTTTTTTGGTACGCGGGATCCAGGCCTAATAATAAACTACACATATAACAATTTATTTTTCTGTTGTATTTCAGCAGTAGATAATTTTTTTCATAGGTGTTTTTAGTAATCAAAAATGTTTTTCAAAAATTGACTTGTCTACTTTTGTCCACCGACCACACCATAATTGATTGACAACATTTACAAATACTTTTATTCAATAATTTAATCAAATGAGATTAATAAATTGATTGACAAATAGTAAATGCACTTTTCCTTAGATAATAGCCCAAGAGGTGTTGATCAATTTTTACTATGACATAACACTGATATAGTTCTTCCATTGTATCTTAACAAATGCATGAAATTATTCACAAATCACTTTTTATACTAGGTCTCCTTTTTTACTCACAAAAACTAGTATCGCAAAATTAAACCGCTTGACCATAGAAACCACAAGAAGTTAAACAAGGATAAACAATACGGCATGTCTTTGACACCTTGTTTACTATGAATTTTGACGTTTATCATTTTCAGTGACAGTGCCATTAGCGCAAGTTTTTTTTTCTCTGATTCTGGCCTTGGTTTAGAACTAGAACCTTTAGCCACGTAATTGGATAACTTATCACTAACTCAGGTGTAGTGTAGTGTGTGTGTTGAGTAAGTGTCTTGTTACTTTGCAAAGTCCACGTCATTGTCTTTGCAAAGAGACGCTAATTGTATCCGAACGTCTGCGGGCCCTCCGGTGAGTACCGATTCCACAAGGACAGAAACTATTTTCATTTATTAATTTATAATGAAAATAGTTTCTGTCCTTGTGGGATCGGTACTCACAATTAGCGCAAGTTACATTGTGTTAAATATATTATAACATAGTTAATTATAAATCTACAATATAACTTTATAAAAATACGTCCGCCGATAATAGCATCTTCCAAATTATTACATTGACAGTACATATCAATGATATTACATATCGACGTAGGTTTCACTCAATGTTTAGATTTAACTTGCTTGCAAATGAATCATGACGTTTATGTAAAGATATAATGGAACAACTATAGTAACTTTTTATACATTGTGCTCTTATTGAAACCTTCAGCTGGGAATGGCGGTGTAACATTAGGACAAACTTTTATCAATCCTAAAAGGGGACCTAAAGCACAACAAAACATGTTTTTGTATATATCCGGGTGTTCACCCATTACCCACTCAGAATTTGTTTGCCTTATAATAATACCAAATATTCGTAGCTGTTTTGACGAAATATCATTCATCATTAGCTAAAAATTTTTGTCCACACTATGTATATAGTCAAAGCAGAAAACAAGTCAAGTTGTTGCCTTGCCTAAACTTGGCAAAAATCCCAATGACGCCAGAAGCTATGAGCTGATATCTTTCCTCGGCCACCTGTTCAAACTGCTTGAACATCTTCAATATAATTTATCGAGTACATATAGATGAAAAACTCAAGAACAAAGTAGTTTTAGGCCGAGGAAATCTTGTACATCACAATCTGAAACTCACCCAGCATATCGAAGACGAGCAAGGAAGACATCAGAAACCCGGAACAGTATTTGCAGATGTCACCGCCGCTTATGATATCGTAAACCACAGGAAACTGCGTCTTCCTTTAAAGCATGCATGGCTTTCGTCTCTTTCAATGAAAAAAATAGCAGGTGATGACTCTTGTGATAGCACAAGAATGATCTCTGTTAAGGCATTGTAACGCCTTCTACACTGTACAAGATCTATATGAACTAACCCGTACCAGTAGATTATCAATCAGCCCTGATTTATCCATTGTTGAACATAGGCCTCCTCCATTTATTTCCACCTTCTTCTGTTCTGCGCATATGCTACCAATTGGTCCCAATTATTTTGAGGTTGTCGGTCCATCACGTTGGAGGTAGTCCTTGGCGGGGAAGACCAGTAGATAGTACGACTTTTGTTTGTGCAGACGACACAGCTATTACGCAAGCAGAAACTTTTGTACAAGTGGAGACATAGTTCTTATGCTTCAAGACTAACTGAAGCCTTGAAAATAATGACAACCTACTACCAATCAATGGGCCGGACATGTGATAAGAATGGGAGAGGATAGGCTACCAAAAAGAGCACTGGGAAGACTCAGTAAACAGCGACGCACAAGCCCTTTTAGGAGTCCGTGTATGGAGAAGAGCAGCCACAGACAGGCAAGGTTGGAGGCAAAAAATAAAGGAGGCCAAGGCTCAATTTGGGCTGTAGTGCCTTAGAAGAAGAAGACTACCAATCAAACTACCTCAGAAACAAAGAAAATTTTGGAATAGTGAAGTATCCAGAAAAGTGAGCATTAATACTTTGGAGACGCCTGCCTGTTTTCTAAAAACCGTGAGGTGAGGTTAACCAGTATTTCTGCTTGGGATGGAAAGAGCATTATTTGAAATTAAAACAATATTATCCACAAATTTGTTAAATCAAATGGGTCGTATATTCTTTCACATTAAAAGCATCTACGTTTACACTCTCTGTTTCAATTTCAGAATATGCTGCACCACTATGGGAAGTCTCAGTATATATGTACTATACTCCGACAATAATTTCAAGAAGGTGACGCATACACTATTTTGACCAGTATGGAATGACGAGTGACAATGAATAACCGTCTTGTAAAAATTGTCAGAGTATACACATGTAGATGTAGTTATCTATCAACGATTCAGCAAGAATTATTTATGTACGTCCGGAACCCACATACACCACCAAGCACCCTTCAATCCATGAGCCCACAACACGAAGACTCATATCAAGGAAAAGCTTTCTGGTCGCATGAATATCAATATGGTTACGATCCTCCTCCTCAGTCGTTCCCTCATTGCTGAGTGTCGTGATTCCCTATAATACGAGCAACTATCTCTTTCCATCGGCTTCTGTCCTGAGCTTCCCTCATGGATTCAGAGAATGTTTTTCCACTGGCTTTCTGTACTTGATCCGTCCATCGAGTAGGTGAGCTACCTCTACTTCTGCGCCCTTCAACGTTTCCCGAAATTATAAGTCTCTCAAGATTATCATCACTTCTTCTTGCAATATGGCCGAAAAATTTTAAGACGGTGGAGAGGCAAATAGAGGAAAGTCGAGTCTGAATATTAAGCTCTTCTCCAGCACCACATTTCAAAGGCGTCAATCCTTTTTTTGCAACCATGTCGGTGTGACATGTGGACACACAAAAGTAATGGAAAGAAAACTCAGATTCTCCTGTTTTTAAAGTTTTTTTAATCTTAATATTGTTAATTTAGTATTGTTTCAGTTTGAACACACATTTAAGGGATAAAACCCTCTATTTTCATTGTTTGTAAAGATACCAGGGAAATAAAAAAAAACAAAATGTTCGCAAACTAGACTACTGATTTCGATGTATACCTACCCTTATGGTAGGGGAGCGAAGTATGCTAAATGTGCAGTCACTCGAGCGTTATGGAGACCCATTGGGTTGTGAAGAGTAGGTTCTAAAACCAAAAAAAGTTAAGTAAAGTTTTCCAGTTTAGTGGGGACTCTCCATTTTTAATTTAATTTTCCATTTCCAACAATCGTTTTTTTAGATTATAGCGCCATCTATCCATAATTCGAAAAAATGTCTCGAATAAAAGTTACTTATTTTTACGTAAGGAATCCTAATCTGCAATAAAAAATGGGGGCTCCCATTTAAGATTTTAAAGTAACCCCCCACCCCACCTCCGTGGGGGTCGTGTTTGGTGCCATTCGATAGATTTTTCAAAAATATTGAATAAGTGTATTTTTCAGTTTTTCGATCTGATGTTCATTTCGCGAAATATCGCGGGATTCGTATTTAAAATATTAGATTTACCCCCCACCCCTCTCCGTGGAAAGTCGTGTTTGGTATAATTGGTATATCGAATGAGAGATTTTTGAAAAATATTGAGTTATTTTTCAAAAATCAGCGCATTTTTTAGTTTTTCGATCTGTTATTCATTTCGCGAAATATTCGCTTTTTTCTTGTGAAACTTTGGGACTCGCTCGTTTCTTTACGCCCCACTCAAATCGTCAGATTTTTGAAAAATACACTGTTTTGCATGTACCTAACTTACCTTATCTTAATCTGACGATTTCGAGTTTTTCTAAGGATAGATTTTTTTCGACCCCCCATTAACGAACTTCCCTGCAATACGAGCCAATATATGGTAGAGGTACATTTTTAGGGTACAAGGTTTCTCCCCATGTAATAATCTGACGCGCTCGAGTAACTGCAAAAATCCCCGCTTGGGCTCCCCTACCATCATTATACCTTGTCCTCCCTACAGGGCGTCTCAAACTTAACATATGAAAAACATTTCCTTTCTTCCACCCGGTATAAGCCCAAAAGGGAAGACTGGGTAAACCTTTGCCCAACGGTATAAATACCAAAACAAAAAATCTAAAATAATAAAAAAAATAGCGGAATCCGTTCACGAGAAAATCAACTATCAAAATGAGCGCAATTTTTGGGTGGTGCAAAACTTTTGCGGTTAACCCATTCGCTGTCGATCACTCGCCAGCGCGTGATATGGTTACTTGAGTCACGTGTCGTTTAACAAAATGGCTCCTAGCCAAGTTCCATCCTCTTCGATAGGCAGCGAATATGTTAAGTATATTTTACGAGACACGGGTCATCTACACACACCGGCAAAATTAGCCGAACACCTTAAAAATGGGACATGTTTGATGTCTCGAATTTCCTGAACCAGTGGTCCGATTTTAGTGATTCTTTTAGTATGTTATAACCTTATTATTTAAGAATATCGGTGTGATAATATTGTTCCTAGGCAGGTAAATATCATTTTATACCGGGTGTACCAATCATACTGTGTTTTTTTCTTAAAGTTTGGAACACCCTGTGGAATATTCTAGCATATGTAAAATATTAAAATTAAAATTCGATTGTAGAGTTAGGCTTTCTTAACATTTTCCTTTTCGATTCATTTACTTATGTGCGATAATAAAAAAGTTATGTGCGTTAACAACTATCCACGTTTTTCATCAATAAATCCTCATAGTAGGGGAGGAAAGTATGCTTAATTTGCAGTTACTCGAGCGTTATGGGGACCTATTGGATTGTGAAGAGTACGTGCTAAAACCAGAAAAAGGTTAAAGTTTTCCATATGGTGGGGGACTTTTCATTTTTTATGTAATTTTTCCATTTGAAACAATCGTTTTTTTTTTCGATTATGGCGCGATCTAACCATAATTCGAAAAAATGTGTCGAGCAAAAGTTGCTTATCTTAACGTAAAGAATCCAAATCAGCAATCAAAATTGGGGGCTCCTATTTAAAATTTTAAATTAAATCCCCACCCCCACCTTCGTGGGGGCTCGTGTTTGGTGCCATTCGATAGAATTTTCAAAAATATTGAATACGTGTATTTTGCAGTTTTTCGATCTGGTGTTCATTTTTCGTCGATGTTGTATATAAAATTTGTAAAAAAACATGCAAAAATAAATACATACTGAATATTACAATGCATGTGCGCTCAGCGTTTGACATTAAAACCCCCCTCGAAGCTACTTCAGCTGAAATCCACGGGAGGTCCTCATGATGACATCGCTTATTAATTTATTTATTTAATACATCTATTGAATTACTTTAGGCTTGTTTATTAAACTAAGCAGATAATGATGGTAGGGGAGCCCAAGTGGGGATTTTTGCAGTTACTCGATCGCGTCAGATTATCACATGAGGAGAAACCTTGTACCCTGTAAAAGTACCTATACCATATATTGGTCCTTAACACCGGGGAATTCATTAAGGGGGATCGAAAAAAAAATCTATTCTTAGAAAAGCTCGAAATCGTCAGATTAAGATAAGGTAAGTTAAGTACATGCAAAATAGTGTATATTTCAAAAATCTGACGATTTGAGGGGCGTAAGAAAATGAGCGAGTCACAAAGTTTCACAAAAAAAAAGCGAATATTTCGCGAAATAAACGTCAGATCGAGAAACTAAAAAATACGTGGGGGTTTCAATATTTTTCAAAAATCTATCGAATAATATAAACACGTCACCCCACGGAGAGGGGTGGAGAGTAAATTAAAAATTTTAAATACGATATTTCGCGAAATGAACATCAGATCGTAAAACTACAAAATACAAGTATTCAATATTTTTCAGAAATCTATCGAATGGCACCAAACACTTACTTTAAAATCTTAAATAGGAGCCCCCAATTTTTATTGCAGATTTGGATTCTTGACGTAAAGATAAGCAACGTTTATTCGCAACATTTTTCCAATTATGGATAGATGGCGCTATAATCGGAAAAAACGATTGGTGGAAATGTAAAATTAAATTAAAAAATAGAGAGTCCCACGCTTTATGGAAAACTTCACTTCACTTTTTTTTACCCACTCTTCACAATCCAATAGGTCCTCATAACGCCCGAGTAACTGCAAATTTAGCATACTTTCCTCCCCTACTATGAGGATTTATTGATGAAAAAGATGGCTAGTTGTTAAAGCCCAGTTGAACTTTTTTATTTTTTAACATAAGCAAATGAATCAAAAAAGAAAATGTTAAGAAAGCCTAAGGCTATAATTGAGTTTTAATTTCAATATTTTATATATGCTAGAATAGTCCACAGGGTGTTCCAAACTTTAAGAAAAAAACACAGTATGATTGTTACACCCGGTATAAAATGATATTTACCTGTCTAGCAACAATATTATTACACCGATATTCTTAAATAATAAGGCTATAAGATACTAAAAGAATCACTCAAATCGGACAACAGGTTTAGGAAATTCGAGACATCAAACATGTCTCATTTTTATGGTGTTCGGCTAATTTTGCTGGTGTGTGTATATAACTTAAACATTTTTTGGCTTCGTAACTTGTATCTTGTTATTAAAGCAAATGTCTCTAACGAGTTGTGGGTATATAGAAGAATTCTGAAAATATCATGGACAGACCACGCCACAAAGAAAGAGGTTCAGAATAATGGACAGAACACGTCAAGATGGACAGAACACGTCACAAACATTATGCAGGGAAAGATTCAAGGAAAAAGGAGCGTAGGGAGACGCAGAATATCGTGGCTGCGCAACCTGAGAGAATGGTACGGATATACATCAAATGAACTTTTCAGAGCAGCCGTCTCTAAAAGACGAATATCTATGATAATTACCGACCTCCGTCGCGGAGATGGCACTTGAAGAAGAAGTCTCTAACATAAATAAAAGATTTTTACTGAACAGTATGTCTTCATTTTCGCTCTCACATATACACTTCGCATTGTACCATCGAGCAGTACTTTTCGTCGGTTTGGTGGGGGTTACTGGCAGTACAATGCACTTAATTTGTATTAACAACTGTAAGATTTACATAAAACACTTTTTACAAAATTGTTTAACACCTCTGGGTTACTTCTTTTACCAATATAAAACAGAAACCATATGTTTAATTTATGGCTATACATTGCTTGACAGTCATTCACAGTAGAACTTTTTTCCTGACATTACCTCAGTCAAGGAAAAGAGCTGAAACAACTCTTATACAGATATTTGAAGGTTCTAAAAGATATGATTTTGCTTTGTTTTTTTAACACTTTCAAATCCGCCGACACGGCTCCCGTGTTCACACTGTTATCAATTAAGTGCCACCGACACGGCAACCGTGTTTATATTTCAATAATTTTTCAAAGACGGTATAAATGGGCACATGAGACAAATATCTGATATTGACGCGGAGCTGAAACTGTTAAATAATCATAAAAAGCGAAAAAAAAATTTTTTCTGCCTATAAAACGTTTTAGAGAAAATAAGTTCAAACAAAAATTATAGCTCATAAAAAGTTCTTTATTTCTGAGAGTTTCTAAATTAAAATACAAAAACAATTGAATTAGATAATTGCAAAAAGCCATTAACTTTACAGTAATCTATAAATGTTAATAACTTTGTTTTTTTTAAACGCTTTTCTTTACTTCAATAGTTTGCATCAAATCTTTAGACGTTAATTTGACTGAATTTTCTTCAATGCAAATGAATGAAAATTTGCAGACATATGCATTCGCGGGAACAATACACGAATAGTCAATAAATAATTTTTTTTATGTTTATTAATTGTTTAAATAAAAAAAAAAAGATTTTAATGGAAAATGTTTAAATTCTTTTGTTTTTTACAATGTAGAAACTTGAAACTTTTACGGATTGTAGCTAATGATATGAACTATACATAATTTCACTTTTTACGTTAATTGTTTACGTTATGCTTCATAAATAAACAATAAAGTTTCAAATTTTGAACACTCATATATTTGTTTATATATAAATCGGCGTTTATTCGTGTCAAATTTTAATACGATACGAAACAAAACTTCAACCAAAACTAGAATTCAAAAATTCGTGTTTTTATCGTAGTCTTAGAAAAACCACCGGTAGAGACGTTTTGTGCTACAATTAACATTAGAATTCGTTTTGTCGTATTAATTAATTAAACGCTTTTCTAACAAAAAAAAAACGATTTTAACGGAAAATTCTTAAATTCTCTTGTTTTTTACAATGAAGAAACTTGAAACTTTTACAGATTGTAGCTAATTATATGAACTATCATAATTTCACTTTTACGTTAATTGTTTACGTTATGCTTCTTAAATAAACAATAAAGTTTCAAATTTTTTGCCGATTCCGACTACTTTTCATGTTTGTACATTATATGCTTTATACATATTTTAATAAACATGCCGATATATTTTAATGTTTGAAAAGTGTAAGACTAAAAAGTAAAAAATAAAAAATATTTTTAAGAAACGCTTTTCTTTAGTTACGAGTGACTAAAATTAAACATATTATAAAAAATCAAATAAAAAGCAAAAAATAAAAAAAATTGAAAAAGTCTAACACATTCGTTAAAGAAAAGCGTGGTGCGAAAATCGTTATTCGATAAAGACGCGCTACGCTTTTCTTTGACGAATGTGTTAGATTTTTTCAATTTTTTTTATTTTTTGCTTTTTATTTGATTTTTTTATATGTTTAATTTTAGTCACTCGTAACTAAAGAAAAGCGTTTCTTAAAATATTTTTTTTATATTTTTTTATTTCATAACGACAATATAACTACTTGAAATTATGGCAATTAATGAGTAATAATGGGAACTCGGACAGTTCCCCTCCACTTTTCCGTGGCGGTATTTTATGAGTACCATCATTTTAACGGATTATAATTTTGTAATCCTTGAATGTATATGCTATCTGTAAGCTGGATCATAAAATGTAGATCTTCATTTATTATAATTTGAATAACTTATAAACTAGTTGGTCGATATGTTTGAAATTAAGCACATTTTAATCATTCATTAACTGGTACAATTTTCAGTAGTTATATTACATGTCGTTATGCAAAAAAACAAAGTTTTTAACATTTATAAATTACTGCACAAATAAGGGTTTCTGAAATTATGTCGGTCAATTGTTTATGTATTTTAATTTGGAAACTATCAACATTAAAGAACTTTTTACGGTGTATAACTGTTATTTGTACCAATTTTCTCTAAAACGTATAAGAAACGTTTTACGGACAAACAATATTTTTTTCACTTTTTAAGATTGTTAAAAGAAGCAAACAAAATCATCTGTACGTCTGTCTTCATGGATTTTTCATTAGTTACCCTTCATATACATTTTAGAATCTTCAAATACAGGGTGATTGATTAGTAGGGTAAAGCTCAATAGCTCCGCTATAGTAATAGATAGCAATAAAAGTTAATAACAAAAATTTTAGCCACCTTTGAGCTTCACATTACAAAATTAGTTAGAATGTTACAGGGTGTTCGATAACATAATGGCAGACCTAACTTATGTTTTTTTAAATGGAACACCCTATACTTTATTTTAAATTCGAAATCCTGTTAACTTCTCCATCACAAAAATATAAAGGTTTGTTATGTTATACAGGGTATTTACAAAGTTATAACCAATTTTATATGAAAATCGTAACAAGTTCAACTCCCTGTATAAATAAAAATAAGCAAAACAACAATGGTTTATTTATGCCATATTTTTTAACGTATTGTCAAAATTTTCAAGAATGGTCGACATTGCTAATTTTCTTTATATCAAATACAGGGTGAGTCAAAACGCAAGTACATTATTTTCTCAGTAATTTTAAATGGAACACCCTGTATTTTATATCACTATTGAAAAGTACCATTACCCTACTTTAATTTTTAGATAACATTTCCTATGTCTAAATTTATTAGTTTTCGAGATATTTTCATTTTTCAGTGGACCAGTAGCGTGGCCACCCAAATCACCAGAATTTAATAAACGACTGATTTTTTTGGGGTTACGTTAATAATGAAGTTTATAAAAATACCTCCAACAACAAGGGATGAGATGAAAAATAGAATACAAAGTGTATTTCGATGTGTTAATTTACAAATGCTCCGTAGAGTAAGTAGCTCATTCAATGATCGTTTTTAGGCGTACATAAATGTGTTAGGAGATAATTTTGAACACCTTATGTAATTGAATATTAAAAATATTTTATTAAAAGAAGCTTCTAATTTTTTCAAACATGTTTTCTTGCAAAATGTATTACTGATAAATTATGTTTCGTTCTTTATTTGTTACATTGTTACATTTACATACAAAAGTAGTGTTTAATTGTCTTCACAAAATATTGTATTTTGTGTTTGTGTGTTTTTTTTTTGTAAAATTTATTACTAATTTTCTTTGTTTATTTGTTGCATTTACATAAAAAGATAGTTTTTAATTGTTTCAAAAATGTTGCATGTAGTGGTTGTGTTTTTGTTTGTAAAATGTATTACTAATAAATTATTTTTATTTCTTTATTTGCTACAGTGTTACATTGATTACCGGATTGATAATCGGTAATCTTCAATTGTCAATTCAGGCATGGCTTACTTAAAATTTAGATAAATTTAAACACCTAAAATAATTTGCTCTAAAAAATGAAAATATTTCGAAAACTAATAAATTTGGGCATAGGGAATGTTATATAAAAATTAAAGTACGTTAATGTTACTTTTCAATAATGATATAAAATACAGGGTCTTCCATTTAACATTACTGAGAAAATAATGTACTTGCGTTTTGACTCACCCTGTATTTGATATAAAGAAAATTAGCAATATCAATAATTCTTAAAAATTTTGACAATAAATAAAAAAATATGGCATTAATAAACCATTGCTGTTGTGCTTATTTTTATTTATACAGGGAGTTGAACTTGTTACGATTTTCATACAAAATTGGTTATAACTTTGTAAATACCCTGTATAACATTACAAACCTTTATATTTTTGTGATGGAGAAGTTAACAGGATTTCGAATATAAAATAAAATATAGGGTGTTCCATTTAAAAAAACGTAAGTTAGGTCTGCCACTGTGTTATCGAACATCCTACCCTGTAACATTCTAACTAATTTTGTAATGTGAAGCTCAAAGGTGGCTAAAATTTTTGTTATTAACTTTTATTGCTATCTATTACTATAGCGGCGCTATTGAGCTTTACCCTACTAATCAATCACCCTGTATATTATGTATAAGAATTTTACGTGAAATCATGATTTTTTCACAGATATACTGATGTACACGAACTAAATGTTGAGATGCCAATAAAAAAATATAGAGAAAAAAATCTACAGTGTGCAAAGATCTTGGAAAATATTACAAAATTACATTTAAAACTAAACACATACCCTTAATTACGTAGTCTATACCTTTGTAATAAAAATAAATAAAGAATGTCACTTTCACTTAAATTGACTTAAGCATTAGTAAGTCTGGGGGTATGTCATGTTGTTTGCGACAGGTGTCTCACTTTCGAGATCTAGGAATGGCATGGAATTTGGACTCATAAACGGTGCAGTGACCTGGTTAGGTGTGGTGTTTCCGTTGGTTTGTCCTGTCATCATGCAGGAAGACGTAGTTTGCTGAGTTGCCGGTTGAGGTGTCGGTTGGGGTGAACGCGGTGGCGAAGGACTATCCAAGTTGATGATGGAAGGACTCGCGGGGTAGCCTGAACTCGAAACAGAAGACGGACCAGGAGTTGTTGTTACCCTAGATTGGTTACTACTGGATGAGATGCTAGTTGAATCTATAACAAAAACGAAAAATTAATCATTAGGAATTAGTAATTTGACAAATATACATTTCATGAAATACGACAACCTATGTACAATGTACACCTACAGGGACAATATACTCGTCTACAGAAAAATAAGTTTCAAATTATATAAATTTTATAAATTCCATTTTTTGTATGGAAAATATGGTGAAATGGATGGATACGGGTACGGTATAATAAGAGCGGATTGAATGTAATGAAAGAACCAAATGTGCTGTTTAACAGCTAAATTACAACGAAACTGGAAGGACAATTCGGTATGACAGCTATGACATATACAGGGTGTAACAAAAATACAGGTCATAAATCAAATCACATATTCTGAGACCAAAAGTAGTTCGAATGAACCTAACTTACCTTAGTACAAATATGAACATAAAAAAAGTTATAGCCCTTTGAAGTTACAAAATGAAAATCGATTTTTTCGAATATATCAAAAAGTATTAGAGATTTTTTATTGAAAATGGATATGTAGCATTCCTATGGCAGGAGCATCTTAAAGAAAAATTATAAGGAAATTTGTGCTCCCCATAAAAATTTTATGGGGGTTTTGTTCCCTTAAACCCCCCCAAACTTTTCTGTACGTTCCAATTAAATTATTATTGTGGTACCATTAGTTAAATTAAATATTTTTAAAACTTTTTTGGCTCTTAGTATTTTTTTGATAAGGCAGTTTTTATCGAGTTGCGGCTTCTTTTTTAATATGTTTACATAAAAAATTTATGGGGGTTTTGTTCCTTTAAACCCCCCAAATGTTTGTGTACGCTCCAATTAAACTATTACTGCGATACCATTTGTTAAACAAAATGTTTTTAAAACTTTTTTGCCTCTTTGTATTTTTTCGAGAAGGCATATTTTATCGAGATATGGCTTCTTTTTTAATACAGTTCAAAATATACCTAAAAATGTAAATCATACATAAATTTTCATATTAGTACCAAGTCTCCATAATCGTACTTAACCATATACAAATATGTGGTGGATTTGACAAATATTCAAAATATCTCGATAAAAACTGACTTTTCAAAAAAGTACTAAGAGCCAAAAAAGTTTTAAAAATATTGTGTTTAAGTAATGGTACTACAATAATAATTTAATTAGAACGTACACAAAAGTTTGGGGGGGTTTAAAGGAACTAAACCCCCATCAAATTTTTATAGGGTGTCCAAATTTCACTATAATTTTTTTTTAAGATGCTACTGTCATAAGAATGCCATATGTCCATTTTCAATAAAAAAATCTTTAATAGTTTTCGATATATTGGAAAAAATCGATTTTCATTTTGTAACTTCAAAGGGTTGTAACTTTTTTTATATGCACATTTGTACTAAGGTAAGTTGGGTTCAATCAAACTATTTTTGGTCCCAAAATATGTGATTAAATTTATGACCTGTATTTTCGTTACACCCTGTATAGTAGTGAACTTTGTGCAATTAAAAAGGAGAAACAACATGCTGATGAATAAATGAAAATATTACATACATACATAATCGTTCTACCGTTAGGTGTCGAGGGTGAAGCGCTTAGAGTTTGATGAATTTTCTCCATTCTTTTCTATTCTTTGCCATTTGTGTTGCTTCTTACTCAGATGTACCCTTATTTCTTATTCAACGTTGGCTTATACAGAGAGAGTCTGTAATTTGGAATATATTCAATATCTCAAATACTACTCGTTTTTTTGAAAAATGCTCACACCGTCGATTAGTATTTCAAATTGTCCTTTTTGACATACAATAATAATGCATACAGGGTGTCCCAATTTAGAGATATGACGTCATCGTTGATGTTCTTAAATGGCAACACTGTCATTTTGATAGCTATTTTGATAGGGTGCGTAAAGTTATACATAACTGTAAAATATCAAATTTTTATTCTCTACCTTTTACAAGATAATAAACAATAACAAAGTTATGTCTGTAATTTGGAATAAATTCAATAATTCAAATACTAATTGTTTTTTTGAAAAATGCTCAGACCCGTCGATTAGTATTTCAAATTGTCATTTTTGACATACAATAATAATGCATACAGGGTGTCCCAATTTAGAGATATGACGTCATCGTTGATTTTCTTAAATGGCAACACTGTCATTTTGATAGCTATTTTGATAGGGTGTGTAAAGTTATACATAACTGCAAAATTTCAAATTTTTATTGCCTACCATTTACAAGATAATAAAAAATAACAAAGTTATGAAAAACAAGTTGTCAAATAATAATTGAATTTAATTATTTCAATTAAGCAAACGCTCATAATGTTGCCTCAATTAGGGAGCGTTCAAGTATTACGTAACGCAATTTTTGAAGATTTTTGACCCCCCCTCCCCCATGTAACGCACCGTAACGTTTTTCTTTACCCCCCTCCCCATACCTAAACGTTACGTAACACCCAAGTAACCATTTGAAGCTAAATGGAAAACTAGGTTGCGAAAAGTACCGGAAACTCGGTAAAAGAACTTTGTTATTATTTTAATCTCATTTGAGGTAATAATAAAAACTTACAATCATCATCCAGCCTCACATGTCCACTGCTGAACATAGGCCTCCTCCCCTCGTTTCCAACCACGTCTATCCTGCGCCACTGTCATCCAGTTTTTATTTAGCTTTCTTACGTCGTCAATCCATCTTATTGGGACCGTGCAAGTTCGGCAAAGCGACCCCTATTTCTACGCTCTGTACTATTATTCGCACTTTTAATTATATTGGCCAATTATATTAGTCCTGGTTACTGGATAATTGTCAAGGCCATAGTCCAAAAAAAATAATAAGAAGAAAAAATAAGATTCAGGTTATGGTATGAAAACATCAACAATTGTATGTAGTAAATAAAATTAGTTATTAAAATGCAGTACTGCAAGCAAAATACAATTAATTAAATTTACCTTTATATAATAATTGCATATCATATCAATATTGTGGAGCAATATATAATTTTTCTGCTTCATTGACAGAAGGTATGAAATATACGTCAATTTGACAATTTCAATTGACAATATGAATTATTTAAGATAGTTGCAATATTTCTCCGCGACTCGCGCAGGGTCGTTTCTCGTTTCCCTTTCCAAGTACTTGCACACCGCGAATAGGCGGTCGACCAACGCTTCGCTTGTCTTCTCTTAACCTCCATTCCAATAACCTTTTTGTCCATCGCCCATCTGTCATTCTGGCTATGTGTCCTGCCCATCTCCACTTCAACCTGGCTATCCTTTCGATTACGTCAGTCACCTTTGTTCTTCTCCTGATTTCTCCGTTTTTGATTTTGTCTTGCAGAGTTATTCCTAACATTGACCGCTCCATTCTTCTCTGCGTTACTCTTAGTTTGGTAGCCGTGGCTTTAGTTAAGGTAAGTGTTTCTGATCCGTACGTCAAGACTGGGAGGACGCACAAATCAAATACCTTTCTCTTTAGACATGTGGACAACTCAATTTTAAAAGTTTCTCTCAGTTTTCCAAATACTGCCACCCAAGAACGATTCTTCTATTCAGTTCATGTGTCTGCTTATCACTGCTAATCGTAATTTCATGTTCCATGACATGAAATATGTCCAAAACTTACAATAATAATATTTTATTACTAAATTTACATTTATTTTTTCTCTACTTGGCCCCATCCTTACATACATTTTTGGCTTCATCCTTTATTGTTCTTCTCATGTATTTTATCTTTTTTAATAAAAGCTTAAAATAAAATAACATATTTATTATTTCAACATTTTATTTTGCTTAGTAAAAATTTTTGTATAACGAATTATATACGATGTTGCCAGTAGTTTCGGAAAAATAGTGAAAAAAATGTGTAAAACTTTTTGTTCTTCAACGCCCTGTATCGTGAAAAAGCACGCGGTTACAAAAATGAATTAGTAAGCAAACCCCAATTATTTTTCAATTTTTCACCTATCCTAGAGATCGTGTTACCTTTTTCTGAAACACCCTGTATATATTTATAAGAAGGCACTTATGGAATAAAATTATTTCTGTCCTTGTTTGAAACAATTTTAAAAACGCTGAGACCCGTAGATTTTCATAGGTATATCAAAATGTGTGCTTTTTAAACATAAATTTAAATGTACAGAGTGATTCACGCAAGCCTACCGTAGTCCATAAGCTTTATTTTTAATGGAACACCCTGTATAGTTTTATATTTTTAAAAGCTGCTTAACAGTCTAATTTCATGGTCTTTATGAATAATACAGGGTGATCATTTAAAATTATAATGTATGGAAACCACATATGGAATAAAATTGCTTGTGTCATGTGTCATTATTTTAGAAAATTATAAAAACGCTAGGATACGTCAACTTTTAAAGTCAACTATGGACTATTTAAACATAAATTTGAATATACAGGGTGATTCACTCAAGTCTAGCATAGTCCATTATCTTTAATTTTAATTAAACACCCTGTATATTTTTGTTTTTAGAAGCTGCTTAACAACCTTATCTCAAAAATGTGTATTATGTAGGGTCTATTATGAATAATGCAAGTGAAATTTTGAAATTATGTATAATTTTCGTCAAGATATTTCACATAAAACTTTGAAATTAATAATTCAGGAATCACACCTTAAAAAAATAAGGGTATTATTTTTTAAATATATATATCAATTTTCTAAACTAAGTATCAATATAGTGGGTTTTGTATTTAATGCTTTTTATTTAAAGACATTTTTAAATCATTTAACCGCATTTGCGGTAATAATAAAAACTTTTTAGACTTTTTGAGGTAATGATAAAAACGACATTTAATTAATTATTAAAGTATTAATTAATTCACTTTAACAACACTGACAAGAGCAATACATATGTTTCTCTGTATTACATATAGAAAGAAAACTAGACTGCATAATAAATATGGACTTCATAAAAAGAATAGACAAACGATTTATGACTCTCTCTTAAAATTTCTTTGGTCTGAACCCATGTGTAACTGTATCTTTACAGCTTTTGTTCTTCAAAAATGTCAATTATGGCAAACATATGTTACTGTTCTTGATCTGGTGACAAATTTGAAGATTTTTCAATTGAATAGATAAAGATTGTCCTATTGTAGTTGTAGAAGGGCCGGAACATGAGCGGATCATAAGGGGCAATATAATACAATCTAGGGATTCTCTGTAAAATATAAACGAAAGTTGCAAAGTTGGGAGATTTTGATTCCGTAGTCTTTTTTATTTACAAAAGTTAAAAAACAATGTTACGTAACGCGCTGTTCGAACCCCCCTCCCCCATGTAACGCACCGTAACGTTTTACAAGACCCCCCTCCCCCCAAACTGCGTTACGTAATACTTGAACGCTCCCTTATTGTCAAATAGTCAATGGGCAACATTATGAGTATTTGCTTAATTGAAATAATTAAATTCAATTATTATTTGATTACTTGTTTTTCATAACTTTGTTATTTTCTATTATCTTGTAAATGGTAAAAGGGAATAAAAATTTGAAATTTTGCAGATATGTATAACTTTACACACCCTATAAAAATAGCTATCAAAATGACAGTGTTGCATTTAAGAAAATCAACGATGACGTCATATCTCTAAATTGGGACACCCTGTATACATTATTATTGTATGTCAAAAAGGACAATTTGAAATACTAATCGACGGGTCTGAGCATTTTTCAAAAAAAAAACGAGTAGTATTTGAGATATTGAATTTAATCCAAATTACAGACTCTCTCTGTATATTTTTTCGTGCATTGTCATCTTAATTTTTCTTGATGTTTCCTTGTTATTGAAGAATCCTCCATTCAGTGGCTGGAAGTGTTCCTTTACTCTCTAGTCTGGTGTTGAGATCGCTCTCGATGGATCTTCTGTTATTTATTACTGTTACCATGTATTTGCATATGTTTGTTTGCTTTATTATATTTGTTGATCTATCACCACTTCGAATAGGTCTTCTGTGCTTTTTTCCTTGTTATTTTCATCATCTGTGTCTTCTCTTTAGGGTCAATCCAAGCTAAGTGGTCCAAAGGTGGTTACTTGGCTATTTTTAATATTTTTTATTTTTCTACCTTTTAAACTTGAGTCGAGAGTACAAAATTGTATTCATTTTATTTTTAAAAAAATTATTTTACCGATGACGGCCTTTTTTGTTAAAGCGTATCGATCATTTTCACGGAAAACATGGCTTCGCTCTTTAGCCAATATTTTCACTGAGGTTTGTGCTAGTTCAATAAATCAAAAACCAAACTTTTTAGAAAAGTATGCTCTAAAAAACGGCCTAGAGCATTATTTAATTTCAAACTACCTTTAAGGCCTTAAATGAACATCAAAGTTTGAAAAGGTAAACAGATAAAATTCCATTTTCAGCATTTTTTTAACAGCATAAGGCAAGCCGATAATGGTTTGTATTTTTTTTTCTGGAAAAGACATACGTACATACATACTTTAAATAAAAAAAGTTTGAGCTTTGAGACTTGAGTCAATTTTTTCTAAAAAAATCTCAAAAATGTAATTTTTTGAAAAATTTCAAAGTTTGACCCCTTATATCTCTGATGGGCACGCATGAAAAAATTTGAAATTTAGCTGAATGTTAGCCCTTAGCAAGTAGAATAAGGAGGAAAAATTTGGAGTTGTAGACTTACGTCATATAGCGTATAAAATCATAAATTTGCGTATAAAATTCAAATAAACTGTCTAATGAAATAAAAATTAATGTAATTTCATAAGATTTTACAATGAATTCAAATTTATACAGGGTGGGCCAAAGAAAAGAGTCCACCTCGATATTTGGCAATAGTTACCTATTCGATTTTAAGGAAATGCCTAAATAAGTCCATTTTTATTTTTATATTGCAATTTTTTGGCATATATTTCATACTACGTGACGTCATCCATCAGAGCGTGATGACGTAATCGATGATTTTTTAAAATGGGAATAGGGGTCGTGTGGTATCTTATTTGAAAGCGTGTTCAATTCTCTATTCAGTAATATAAACATTATTATCATTATTTATACAGGGTGGCCAAAAAAAATATATATTTTTAAATTAAATCAGTTGGCGCAAAAAGAAGAATGTATGTAATTTATTTAACTCAAAATACATTGTAGTGCTGTCAGAAAATAAAAAAAAAATGTTTATTTCACAAATAAACATTTCTATTCGCTTAAATTAAATCACAAACAGCCTCCCACCTAGCTCTTTACAGTTTGAACATTTAATTTAAGCGAAAAGCAATGTTTATTTGCCAAATAATATTTTTTTTGATACACATATTGTTTATATTACTGAACAGAGAATTGAACACTCTTTTAAATGAGATAACATACGACCCCTATTCCCATTTAAAAAATCATCGATTACGTCATCACGCGCAGACACTAGTATTAAATATATATATAAAAATATTGCTATTTAAAAATAACAATCGACCTGTTTCGGCATTCCCTTAAAATCCAATAACTGCCAAATATCAAAGTGAACTCTTTTCTTTGGCCCACCCTGTATAAATTTGTATTCATTGTGAAATCTAGTGAAAATAGATTAATTTTTATTTTATTAGACATTTCATTTCAATTTTAATTACCCTACCCACAAACGCTAAAATTTTGACCATTTTGAATTTTGACCATTTTCTCAGGCCTGTAACTCCTATATTATGACGTAAGTCTACAACTAAAAATTTTTACTTCTTATTCCATTTGCTAGGGGCTAACATTCAGACAAATTTCAAATTTTTTCATGCGTGCCCATTAGAGATATAAAAGGTCAAACTTTGAGATTTTTCAAAAAATACATTTTTGAGATTTTTTTTAAAATGTATGCAAGTCTCAAACTTTTTTTATTTAAAGTTTGTACGTATGTCTTCTCCAAAAAAAATTACAAACCTTTATCGGCTTGCCTTATGCTGTTAAAAAAATGCTGAAAATGGAATTTTATCAGTTTACCTCTTCAAACTTTGATGTTCATTTAAGGCCTTAAGGGTAGTTTGAAGTTAAATAATGCTATATGCCGTTTTTTAGAGCATACTTTTCTAAAAGGTTTGGTTTTTGATTTATTCTAGCACGAACCTCAATGAAAATATTGGCTAAAGAGCGAAGCCATGTTTTCCGTGAAAATGATCGATACGCTTTATCAAAAATGGCCGTCATCGGCAAAATAAATTTTTTAAAAATAAAATGAATGCAATTTTGTACTCTCTATAGACTGAAGTTTAAAAAGTAGAAAAATAAAAAATATTAAAAATAGTCAAACAACCAACTTAATTTATATTGTACCACTTGGCATGGATTGACCCTTTATTTCTGGGTTGTATTTCTGTGTTTCAGTTTTCTAAATTGTGCTTCAGTTTTCCTGCTGTTTTGGCGAATAATACTATGTCATCTGAAAATACGCATATCTCATTGCCATTCTATTCCATCCTATACAGTATTTTTTTAAGTTTTCTTACATTCTTCCACTATCTCACCTATTCCATTTATAAAAAGTACTGGTTTAGACTACCTCCTTGCGTTGTTTCATATAGCTGCGATTGCATATTTTGTGTTCTTATTGTATTTGTTGTTTTCGTATATATACTTTTAGTTGCTTCTAGGTCTTCGGCTACTTGTTTTTTATTCAGGCTTTCCCATATAGTTTTTCGTTCAATTTAATCGAATGCTTTTTCCATGTCTATAAAACTCAGGCATATTTCTTTATTTTTCTCTAAGGTTTTATCTATTACCTGTTGCATGGTCTTGCGTGTTGCGTACTTTTTTAAAATCCGCTTTGTACGCCCTCTAGTTTATGTTCTATTTCTATTCTGATTTTTTTTCTATTATTATTTCGTATAGTTTTGCTGCTACAAATAATATGGGGAAATGACAGGTTAACATGAGGGCATGATAGGGATATGACTCTATAGTTCTGACAGTTTCTTGTATTTCTCTTCTTATGCACTGGTAAAATTATTGTATTTGACCATTCTCTGGGCAATATTTTTTTCTTCCCTATTAGGTTTAGGATGTATAATAATTTTTTTTTGCTTTTTCTCCTATATATTTCAACATTTCTGGAGTAACTTCATCGTTCCCAGGAGCTTTCCTATTGCTTCCTCTATTCTTCTTCCTGTATAGATTCTGTTTCCTAATTGTTTTCTTCTGATCTGCTAATTAGGTTGTCATTTCCCTGTCCTTTTCCTTCCTCTCCCCTCAACAGTTGTTTGAAATGTTTCCTCCTTTATATTCTTGTAGTCGGTTAATAATGTTAATATTGTTCCGTTTTTGGTCATTATTTGTCTTTGCTTTTTTTTATAAGCATTTATTAACAATCAGAATTAAACATTTTATAAGTTAATCTGATAACAAGCACAATAACTTATATAAACTATAATATGCACTAATATGGCGTTATGAGGTACTATACATCACCCAGTGGTTTGATATCAGTTTCAGCGAAGATATATGGGGCCATACCCTTCGCAATCTTCTGTTGTTTAGTGGCTGCACTAGTGGTAATATTAATTGGTTGGAGTGGTCTTCCAATTTCGCATGCTGTCTGTTGGCTCTTTCTTGAATAACTGTACTGACTAACGGGATGTTTAGGTCTCTATTAAGTGTTTGGTTGGAAATATACCACGGGGCATTTGCGATGGTGCGTAGAATTTTTGATTGGGTCCTTTGGATTATTTTTGTATTTGATTTGCTGGCACAACTCCATAGTTCGATTAGGTACGTCCATATAGGTCTAATGACTGTTTTATAAATGAGCAGTTTGTTCTTAATTGATAGTCGAGATTTTCGACCTATAAGCCAATTAATTTCTTTCACTTTCAACTCAATTTGTTGCATTTTCTTTAAAATGTGTTGTTTCCAGTTTAATTTAGAATCAAGATGAAGCCTCAGGTATTTGGACGATATTCTGTTGGGGTATATTGACTTGATTAAGGCTAATATTTGGGCAATGGTCTTTCCTCAGCATGAAAGTTATATGTGTTGACTTAGTTTCATTAGCTTTTATCTTCCATTTCTTTAACCATTATCCGATTTGGTTTAAGTGTTCTTGAATGTTTAATACTGCAGCTGTTGGATCTTCTTCAGTTGCAAATATTGCTGTGTCATCAGCGAAAGTTTCAATGGCGGTTTTTTTCTTGTAGCTTCGTAAAAAAATTTGTAGGTGATTCAGTGATACATAAAACAATTTTATATTTTTAGTTTCTTCCATTTTTTCTCCGAATTCGCCCCAGCTTTTCTTTTTCTCATTTTTGACTAACAAACAATTTAAAACAATTTTACTCTACATCCCACTAGATTGAAAACAATGGGAACCTTCTCTGGTTACACCTCCGAGGCTTCTAAAAATTGCAAGCCATAACGGATGCTGAGACTAAAGAAGATGAGGGAATTTTACAATTAATAATTCACGTCCCATCTGCTCAGCGCGGTAAAGTTCCAACGAGAATGGTTCCCTTCGTACTCCATTCAGAGTAAACATGTAAATAAAAAATGAATAACCATTTTCAATTTCGTTGCAACACGAAACTACAGCCGCATCATATTCTAGTTCAATCAGAGAGTGCAGCAAGCACCTCTACCGGTTTCGAAACTTATTAGTCTCTCATCAGGAGGCACATTATGCTGCTCTCTCTGACCCAACCAGGACAAAACTCGGCGTGCAGTTGCGGATTGCAACGAACGAAATGGCAGGGATGCCCTAGCGGCAACTGCTAGAAAAAGACTAAGTTTTCAATCTAATGGCACATAAAATAATATTAAAAATATTACTCTACATCCTACCAGATTGAAAACAATGGGAACCTTCTCTGGTTACACCTCCGAGGCTTCTAAAATTTGCAAGCCATAACGGATGCTGAGACTAAAGATGAGGGAATTTTACAATTTATTATAGTTAGGGACGTGAATTATCAATTGTAAAATTCTCTCATCTTCTTTAGTATCAGCATCCGTTATGGCTTGCAAATTTTAGAAGCCTCGGAGGTGTAACCAGAGAAGGTTCCTACTGTTTTCAATCTGGTGGGTTGTAGAGTAATATTTTTAATATTATTTTATGCGCTATTAGATTGAAAACTTAGTCTTTTGCTAGCAGTTGCCGCTAGGGCAAAACTGCCATTTCGTTCGTTGCAATCCGTAACTGCACGCCGAGGTTTGTCCTGGTTGGGTCAGAGAGAGCAGCATATGTGCCTCCTGATAAGAGACTAATAAGTTTCGAAACCGGTAGAGGTGCTTGCTGCACTCTCTGATTGAACTAGAATATGATGCGGCTGTAGTTTCGTGTTGCAACGAAATTGAAAATGGTTATTCATTTTTAATTTTACATTTGTTTACAGTTTTCTTCCATTTTTCTTCGAACTTGTCCTAGCTTTTCTTTTTCTCATTTTTGGCTATTTCTTTAACCTTAGTCATATATTTTGTATCTTTCATATTTTTGTTGCGTTTTTTCTTGTATGTATTCTTTACACAATTTCTTGTTTTATTTCATTTCGATTTTTACCTTCTTACTCCACCACGGTGTTCGTTTCTCTTGTCAATGGAAATATTAAGTTAATTGAATGAATCTCATGTTCTTCTTCTTCTTCTAGTGCCTAGCCACTATCGAATGATGAAAATAATTCTGGCAATGATAATTTTATTTGTTGCTGCTCTGAATAGTCCCGTGGTGAATGTTACCTATATAATTGAAGGATATTCGTCTTCGGCCAACGTCTCTCTTATCTTGAACTTTTAATGATCCAGCAGAAGAGATACCAGAAAGAGTGTGGGAAGAAGACGGATATCTTAGCAACGCAAAACAACTCTAGAGCAGTTGCTATGAAAATCAAAAGCATCCATTGCTACCTAGACGTAGCAGTTAAAGACGAAGGTTTGATTAGGTGTTACAACTATCAATACCAAATGAGAGAAAATTGGTTGAGACAGCTGAGAAGCACGTAGGAATATTTTACAATATAATATGGCAGACTGAAGTGTCGTTAGTACCTTTTAACAAATAAAAGACTAGAAGGTTCCTAACCGAATTCCTGAAAGGAACAAAACTCAAAGGACAAAGAAAATTGTGATGATGATACCAGAAAATTAAAATAGTATGAGAGCTGAGAAGACTACCGGCACACCACATACCTTACAGACTTCTAATAGTGACATTAAAAGTTACCTCGCGAGAATGGCTACAACGCGTTGCAACAACGTCTGCATTTTAATTATTAGACAGTCTATTATTGAATAAATATTTTTTTGAATACATTAACAGTATGATTAAAGGTTGATTCAGAACAACAGTCAAGTCACAACCAGATACGGTACAGTCACTGCCCGTCCGATCGCTCTGTGATCAAGATCGCCAGCGATCAAGACTGCGGTATGTGCACTTAAAACCGAGAAATCGGCTCTCAAAGTTTTTTCTCAGGACTCATGTTTTTTTGACAACTTTTTAACGCAAAACATGTTCTAATGATAGTTGAACATTATTTAAAAATATATTCTTAAAAAAAATCATGTTTTTATCAAAGCTGTAAATAAAAAGTCATATACCGCGTTTTAATTGAGCAGCGGACATATTACTGGATCAGAAATAGTGGCGTACCTGCATTTTATTTACAAATAGGATTTTTTAGAAGGAAGAATAGTTACCAAAAAAAGAAAAATAAATAGCTTATAATTGTTTATTATACACGCAAAGTACCTACATGTCATGAATGTTCAAAATACGAGGTCGCAACACGAGTCTCGATAAAAACGCGGTAAATGCGCTGTGCTCAATTAAAACGCGGCAAGTACATGGTACTCGCTAGCACATACCGCTTTTTAGTTGAGTACTCTGTAGATACCGCATTCTAATTAAGCAGCTATTAAAATTTAGCACATACGGCATATTCCAATTTGTTTATTTTGGTAGTAAATAAAATGATAGGGCTTTCAGACATTACAGAAGCATAAATACTGTCACAAAGAAACCACATATAGCAAAAACTCGATTTTCAATTTTTTTTTGCAGGTACCGCGTTTTAATTGAGGACGGCAGAGGTGGTGTGAATATGACACAGTCAATCAGTAACCTGTTTTCAGTTGACCTACATACCATATTTTCGTCACTTGTTTCGTCGCTTTTGTTAACAATGTAGGACGAAAAATTAATTGAGTGCGTTCGTGAATAAAAATTATACTACCATTTATCGTATTCATTGTATTCTGATTCTCAGCGGAAATTAAAAACATGATAGGAAGCTACTGTTTATTCACATGCCAAAAGAAATTATGTTCTATTATACAAGGAATTATATTCAGGACTATACATCAAAAATATATTTTTGAATGTTTCTTAGAATACAAAACAGACAATATGAAAATTGTGGTAGGGGAGCAAAGTATGCTAAATGTGCAGTCACTCGAGCGCTTTGGGGACCTATTGGGTTGTGAAGAGTAGGTCCTAAAACCAAAAAAAGTTAAGTAAAATTTTCCAGTTTAGTGGGGACTTGTCCATTTTTAATTCAATTTTCCATTTCCAACAATCGTTTTTTTAGAGTATAGTGCCATCTATCCATAATTCGAAAAAATGTCTCGAATAAAAATACTTATTTTTAAGAAAGGAATCCAAATCTGCAATAAAAAATGGGGGCTCCCATTTAAGATTTTAAAGTAACCCCCCACCCCACCTCCGTGGGGGGTCGTGTTTGGTGCCATTCGAAAGATTTTTCAAAAATACTGAATAAGTTGTAAAGGTTAATTAGGTAATTATCTCAGGTTTTAGGGTGAAATACAGTGAAAATCACGATAATCGAACAATAAATGGTGTATTTTCGTCTTTACGGTACAAACTCTGAATGCTAACTAAACCAAAAACTGAAAATAGGGTCTTTGTGTCTTTCTTGGGTACATCTGTTAAATATTAAAGATAAAAACACAACACTCCAAGGACACATATTAGGGCATCAGGCCCACACAAGTAGCGGTTCCCGGAAAGTCATATGTCCCGCTGGTTCCTTACCGACGCGTTCCTTACATAGACGACGTAGAAGGGGGGGGGGGATGGTTTGTTACAAAGTGTATTTTTCAGTTTTTCGATCTGATGTTCATTTCGCGAAATATCGCGGATTCGTATTTAAAATATTAAATTTACCCCCACCCCTCTCCGTGAGAAGTCGTGTTTGGTATCCATTCGATAGATTTTTGAAAAATATTGAGTAAGTATTTTTTAGTTTTTCGATCTGTAATTCATTTTGCGAAATATCCGCTATTTCTTGTGAAACTTTGTGACTCACCCATTTCCTTACTCCCCGCTCAAATCGTCAGATTTTTGAAATATACACTGTTTTGCATGTACTTAATTTACCTTATCTTAATCCGACGATTTCGAGTTTTTCTAAGAATACATTTTTCTTTTGGCCACCCTTAACGAACTCCCCTGCATTAAGAGCCAATATATGGTAGAGGTACATTTTCAGGGTACAAGGTTTCTCCCCATGTAATAATCTGACGCGCTCGAGTAACTGCAAAAATACCCGCTTGGGCTCCCCTACCATTGTAGATTTTAATCCTATACCAGATATAATCACCATTCACATATTGTCGTTATATGGTTCATTTAAATTATCTCAGAAGAATGCAATAATGGAGTTCATTCGTTGCAATAGTTAACACTCTCTAAAGACTCAATAATCTTGATCGACCTGAATGCTGACGTAGACTGACGATGATCTGCCCGGACTGTGTGTGTGAATGGGTTACCCCTCGACATGACGGCGATTTGACTATGATCTGATCGTACCGTGACTGTTGGTCTGAATAAACAATAGGGCTTTTCATCGCTTCTCATTTGTTTCGGGCACTTGTCATGTGTCACATGAATGTATTATACGTGGGTGGTACAATAAATACTTAGCCTCTCTGCCCGATGGTCCTACCCTATTGTTGGAGACGGCCTATGTTAAAATATCAGCCAAATCGACCTCGTAGTTTTGTTTTGAGCGCATGTGTAAGCAGGCGTGTCTGGGGATTTTAGAAAAATGAAAAAGGAGCAATATCTGTCGGTGATTCGACTCTTGTTTTTAGAAGGGAAATCCCGCAGCGAAATCAAAAAGCGTTTGAATACTGTAAACGGTGACTATTCTCCTTTGATGGAAACCGTCAAAAATTAGTTTAACAAGTTTCAACGTGGTGGCAAATCGTTTTTTTGATAAGTCATTCCCAGGCGCCTCGAAAACGGTTACCACTGAGGATAACGTGAAAGAAATCCACGATCTCTCAGTAGGCATCTCAAAAGATCTCGGTGGTTATATCCTGCATGAAATTTTGGGCACAAAAAAGCTGTCGGGCATAAAAAAGGTCGCAATCAATATGGCGACGTTGAAATGCGACTTTGCGATCCTTGTGGATTTCAGCTGAACTAACTAAAGGACGTCACTAAATTTAGATAGGTCGCAATTAATTTCGACTCCTCAAAAGTGGTTGAAATTATAATTTCGAGTCGATTATTGTGACACGGACATGAATGAATGGCCGACAGCCCGAAAACGAGGTTAGGTATAGTTTAGGAGATGTGTTTTGTTTGTTTCTTGCAAGGAAAACTAAAGCAAAAGGTATTAATATGGCTGGGTTTTATGGAAATTTGCTGGTTTTGGAGGAATTAGATGGAATAGTATTAAATTAGAAATATAATAACTGAGAATATCCACAACGTGAATTATCAACTCAATGAAAGATGTAAGGTAATAAACTGGGAAAATTAGTATAAAACAAGGAAAATTATGTACCAGCTATTTTATTGCTGGACATGCTGGAATCAAATCTTAAGATTTCATATATTAGTAATATAGCTATGCAAAGTCCGCAGAAAGTGTGCTATTTGGTTTATAAACAAATTAGCGCTCCGAAATATTTTTTCAATTATTGCTCTGTAACTCAGAAGATTTTAACGTTAAACCAAAAACACTCACATAAAAATTCACTGTAATTTAATTTTACACATAGATATTTTTTTTCGATTTGGGAAGAGCTCTCTGAATAAGACAATCTCATAGTTCCTTTCACGCAGATGGACCGAAGACTACAAGCTGTTATCACTGCTGATAGAGATATTACAAAATATTAATTTTATTTTTACATACCTAAATTTAGTATAGTTTTGGTCTTCCAGGCTCTAGCTTTCTTTCGAGTTTCTTGTTCCCTCCATTTTTTATTAATAGAAAAACTGTGGTTCTGCTTATGTTAAAACGTTTTGCTGCCTCTGGTAGTGCCCAGTTATCTTTTAACTTGGTTACAATTCTTGCTTTAATATACATATTGTTGAGGTAAGTCGTTTGTTTTATTCCTTAATAATAATAAAAATGATAACAACAACCCTATTTTATGTAAAAACTATCATTTATATACTCTTTATAAAATGCAGAAATTCAAAAAAATATAAAATTTTAGACCTTAATAATTATTACAATTTATGAATTAACATATTATGTAATCAGTTCTGAATAGTTTATTTATTTTAACTGACTTTGACAGTCTGTCATAATAAATATAATATAATCTGTCATAATAAATATAATATAATGTCAGACCAATCAAATACACTGCTCAAAATAATCAAATCTTACTAAGAGTCTTATCAGTTTTTTTAGAAACCAGCTGTACAAAGAGAACCGGAATAAAAAGGTAATGGTTCAAAGATTGAAATCCTATTGTTTATAACTCTGTCACAAATGCTGGTCAAATTTGACTGGTTATACCTGGAACCACTCCTCGCAATTCAATTTTTTTTCTTCGAAAAGGGCACAAAAGCCGTGCCCTTTTCAACAGCGTTAACTTAATTTAATTTAATCTAATATTTTCTGAGGAGTTATATTTGTTTATAAGCCAAAAAATTGTTTCTTTATAACATTCCTGAGACCGCTCAAATAGTCCAATTTCAATTCTGTAAAGTACGTTGAATAGGTATAGTGCTTTTTTCTACGAAAATCATAGTTATTCTGGTGTATCATAATCTTTCTTTTTATTATTTCGACCGAAATTCGAATGAGTTCATCAGTGTCACGGAAGCCTACTTTGCAGACCTCGAAAAAAGGTATTTTTCAGACGGGTTAAAAAAGGTGGAGAATCGTTGGGTGAAGTGTATCGATCTAAAAGGAGACTACGTTCAGAAATAAATCGTCACTGTTCCAAAAAAATTGTTTTCTTGTTGAAGGCTACATACATCGGACCACCCTAGTATGACACATTAGAAGTGCCCAAAACAAGTAAGAAGCGATAAAAAGCCCTAATCCGTCTTTGAATATTATCATATTCTCACTTTTCCTTAATAAAAAATTGCAAAAAACGCTTTATTTTGGATTTCTAACAGAGGTCTTAATACTTAATAACGGTACATGTGTATCAAAATTGACAAATTTTCTAACAAGCGCAACACAATCAATGAGTCTTCATTATTAAAATTCTTGAAATTATAAAAAAAATTAAATATCTAAATAAACGAAAGCGTTACACGCCTTTACTAACGTTAATGCGTACATTTTTAAGTTGAATATCACTTACAACTAATTAAAAAAATATGTAAGAGCCTGACGAATAGTACATTTTAGAGCGAATTTTGCAAAAATGGTGCGGCTGATATTATGTATTAGGGTGAATAGCAGCTTTTGTTAAAATTAATGAATATAAATTGGTTAACAAATTAAAGACTAAAATAACACGACGGTCAATAAGTCTCGGCCTAACTAGTAAAACAACATTTTTTTACAAAAATTATTCTTTATTAATCAAAATAAACTTCTTTAGCGGCGATACAATAATACCAACCTTTTTCTAATTTTTCGATGCAGCCCATGTAAAAAGATTTATCTTTGTAAAAATAAAAATGTATACCACTTTTATTCATTCAGTTGCGGTGCGAAACCAAAACTGTCTTAATTTTTACTCAGATCAGAGAGTGCAGCCAGCACTCTTATCGACGATTTCACCTCTTGTTAGAGGTTCATCAGAGACTGCATAGGCTGCATTTCTCTGGCCCAGGTAAAAATCTTCGACATATCCATCTCCCACCGCAACTGACGAGATGGTAGTAGGTGCCTAGCGGCATCTGCTAAATAAAAGACTAAGTTTTTCAACCTAATAAAAATATTTGTAAATTAAATATTTTTAAAAGATTTTTAATTGAAAAACTTTATTGGCCCATTTCCTGGTGACAACCTCCAAGGCTTCTACAATATGCAAGCCAAATGGATGCTGCAGTGAAGACTAAAGGGAAGGAATTCTACACTATGCAATTCACAACCCCCGTCTGCAGCGTGGTAAAGTTCCAACGGAAAATGGACCTAGTTACTCTATAGGAGTAATACTAATATAAAAATAAAAATGTATACCATTTTTATTCATTCAGTTGCGGTGCGAAACCAAAACTGTCTTAATTTTTACTCAGATCAGAGAGTGCAGCCAGCACTCTTATCGACGATTTCACCTCTTGTTAGAGGTTCATCAGAGACTGCATAGGCTGAATTTCTCTGGCCCAGGTAAAAATCTTCGACATAAAAATATTTAATTTACAAATATTTTTATTAGGTTGAAAAACTTAGTCTTTTATTTAGCAGATGCCGCTAGGCACCTACTACCATCTCGTCAGTTGCGGTGGGAGATGGATATGAAATTATTAAAGAATCAATAAACAGCCGTGTAACGAAATTTATGCACCAACAAAAATACTGATCACTCTAAAATGTATTATGTAGACTCTCTATCACCTTTGTAAGCAGTACGAAACAACACAAGTTCCTCAAGAGATCAACAAGTTACATAAATAAAAACAATTAATACTAAATATGTTTCACATAATCTTAACAGTACAACTAAGATAATTACAAGGCATAATTGACGCTATGAGATGCAAAGTGGTCTAAGCCCAAAATACAACAAATCAACTACAAATGAGAAAAGCGGTTTTTAAATTTTAGACATTTTCACACTGGAATTACACTGTTAATGTTAGAGGTTATATTGTAATTTTTTTGCAGAACAATATAGAATTCTGATATATTTTTTCAGGAGTTAATTGGGTATAATATGGACAATTTTTCCAAAAAAATGTGGGTTAGGCCACCTTGCTTTTTCATATAGGAAGCAATAGGTGGTTTAGGCCGTTTTGGCATACTGATAGTAAGTAAATAATAATTCTTGATTATACTCCTTTAACGAATGGATAACAGATAAAATCAATAAATCACAAACTTTTATTAAGAATAATTGAAGTGGGTACATTAAATTTCTACACACTTAAAAGTTTGATGGACTGATAATGCTATTCCGGCGTTTCTTCTACAGGGTGTAACAAAAATGTAGGTCATAAATTAAATCACATATTCTTCTTTCTTGGAACTCCTTATGCCCCTCAGGGGCGTCGGAGAAAATCACATATTCTTAGACCAAAAATAGTTCGATTGAACCTAACTTACCTTAGTACATAATATGTGCAACAAGCTACAGCCCTTTGAAGTTACAAATGATACTACAACTAATACAACTACAAATGATATTGAATATTGTAGGAAATTTACAATTTACGATGGTGAAGTGTCTCATTGTTCAGGTCGACCATGGACACCTAATAAACTATGTAAGAGGCATCAAAATATTTCAATATTATTGTTGTCTGATATAACGAGATCCGCTTATAACGACGTAATTATTCCGACATTTCAGTCCTCGTTAGAGAGTCTGCTGTATTAATAATTTAATTTGTAAAGATAAGACTTGTAAAAAATTAAATACAAAGTGGTTTTACCGGTATTAAATAACTAAATAAACAAAAATACATTCTCATGTCTTATGTTTTCCTAAATGGTATTTTGTATACTTGAAATTAAAAATAATTTGCACATTTTAAATGCAAATTTTTTTTCAACTATACAATGTTTTTTAATCTACATGTACATTTTCCCACCAACATTAATTTTTGAAATTCCCGCTTGGATTAGTTCCGGTGCAGGCCTCTGGGATAGCTGTGTTTTTCATATTTAACGACAGCGTTGTCATGAAGCATCTATAGAGAGGTAGGTGATCTGTGAGTAAGATCATGCTGTGGCTGTTTACTTATCTCTGCGTCAAATTGTATACCATCTCTGGCACTATCTGCTTTTCTCTGATTAAGTTCACGACCTAGACTAAGTTGCTTTTTTTAATCCTGGACTGAAGAGGGACCATAGGACAACGAGCAGGAGGAAGACCGAGACTTAAGTACCAAGACAACTTAGAGAATGATTTAAAATCTATTGGAATTAGAGCATGGAGAAGAGTTGATACAGGATTGTTCTGAAGAAGGCTTTGGCTCATAAAGAGCTGTCACGTCACTGATGATGATTAATTTTGGATCATTTGTTGACTTCAGCTCCATTTCAAAGATATCACATCTTTTTGGAAACATATTAAATACCTTCTATTCTAAACAATAATAATTTCCTTTACAGACTGTTTACGATGACAAGTTTAAAATTAAAAAAAAAATCAGATGTGTTTCTTTTTATTGATAACCGTCAACTACTTTCATATGCATATGGTCCAAGAGCTGTGAGACATTTTTGAGTAGGTATTTTAGGCAACCTGAAAATTTTTCAGGTGACTCTTCCATGATAACCTAATACAAAAATGCCGGTCTGGCTGGAGGGTAGCGGTTATTTTCCCCAAAAATCCCCCCAAAGTTAAACAAAAGGGTAAAATTGTTATTACAAAAAATATCATTGACGTGACTTTAAAGTAAATTTAAATATTAAATATAAAGAAAATAAACAGGCCAGGCGATTTAAGGGCGATTTTAACTCTGCAAGATACTTGCATGGGCGCCCCAGGATTATTTTCAGGGGATGCATCTGAACTTCAGAAGATTTCATCTGAATCTGTACATACTATTAACGAGTATAAAATATACAACTATACATGCATAGCTATGTATATTCCTTCCGGACAGGGAGGTGCAATTGTTATTTTGACAGGGTATTTTTAAATATTAAAAATAAATATTCTAAAAAAGACAGGTTTATTTTGTTGGAATTTTCCAACTGCCAGGTGATTAAACAAATTACGCGTGCATAAAAATGAAAAGCGCTATAGGTTAGCAGCAGTGTGAGAAAGATCGTATATCGATAGCTGTTTGCGTCCTCTGTTGTAGCTAGAAAAATCACGTGACCTTTAGATATCCATGTTGTTGTTTCTCGAAACGTTAGAATAATTATTATATATTATAGTTTTCTAATTTTTCTTAATTAAAGAAGAAAAAAATACGTACTATACAATAGATTTTGCAAATATGATAGAAAAAAGCCAAATTTATTATTATAAATATATAGGTAGAAAAGTATAAAACTATAAACTAAATTAATTCTGTGTCCGAATCTTGTACTTCTTCTTCAAAATCCACATCTGAGCTTAAATATTAATTCTCTTCTTCTTCGTCAGACTCCCCTCGAGACTAAGATTCCTCTTCTACATGATCTGTAAATAGTTGTAATATGTATGTAGAATTATTTAAAAATTAATTAGACATTAATTAGATGAGTTGCTACGTATTCTCGGTCCATTTATACGGAGTCGAAGCCTGGACAATCACGGGTGCATCTGAAGAAAGACTTGCCATTGTGGAGATGTGGAGTTATCGAATAATGTTAAATATATCATGGACACACGTAAAAAACACGGAAACATTAAGAAAGATGAAAAAGGCAAAAGAAATACTCAACACTATGAAGGAAAGAAACATGACCTACTTTGGTCATATACTAAGAAATAAAAAACGTGATGTGATTGGTTATATAAGGAAAAGTATTAAGCATTTTATGTAAGCATGTGTTGAGTATTTCTTTTGCCTTTTTCATCTTTCTTAATGTTTCCTTGTTTGTTAAGTGTTGTGTCCATGATATTTTTTACATTATTCGATAACACCACATCTCAACAATGGCAAGTCTTTCTTCAGATGCGCCCGTGATTGTCCAGGCTTCGACTCTGTATAAAAGGACAGAGAATACGTAGCAACTCAATTAATTAATCACTGATTAATTTTTAATTAATTCTAAATACATATTACAACTATTTACAGATCATGTAGAAGAGGAATCTGAGTCTCGAGGGGAGTCTGACGAAGAAGAAGAGAATGAACATTTAAGCTCAGATGAGGAGTTTGAAGAAGAAGTACAAGATTCGGACACAGAATTAATTTAGTTTAAAAGTTTTATACTTTTTTACCTATATATTTATAATAATAAATTTGTCTTTTTCTATCATATTTGCAAAATCTATTGTATAGTACGTATTATTTTCCTTTTATTAAGAAAAATCACTTAAAAAACTATAATATATATAATAATTATTCTAACGTTTCGAGACACAACAACATGGATATCGCCAGGTCACGTGATTTTCTCGAGTGAACGGACTCGCTCAGCTACAACAGAGGACGCAAACAGCTATGGGTATACGCTCTTTCTCACACTGCTGCTTACCTATAGCGGTTTCATTTATATGCACGCGTAATTTGTTTGATCACATGGCAATTGGATAATTTCACCAAAAAAAACTGTCTTTTTTAGAATATTTATTTTTAAAATTAAAAAATACCCTGTCATAATAACAATTGCACCTCCCTGTCCGGAAGGAATGTACATAGCTATGCATGTATAGTTGTATATTTTATACTCGTTAATAGTATGTACAGATTTAGATGAAATCTTCTGAAGTTCAGATGCACCCCCTGAAAGTAATCCTGGGGCGCCCATGCAAGTATCTTGCAGAGTTAAAATCGCCCCAAAATCGCCTGGTCTGTTTATTTTCTTTATATTTGAATATTTAAATTTACTTTCAAGTCATATCAATGATATTTTTTGTAATAACAATTTTTTCCCTTTTTTTAATTTGGGGGGGGGGATTTTTGGGGAAAATAACCGCTACCCTCCAGCCAGACCGGCATTTTTGTATTACGCTATCATAGAAGAGTCACCTGAAAAATTTTCAGGTTGCCTAAAATACCTACTCAAAAATGTCTCACAGCTCTTATACTAATAGTGGCCTAACCCACAGTACATGTGGGTTAGGCCAGAATTACGTGTTGAGGTATGAAAATTATTTTAAATGCAAAACGAACTTAGGGCAACATCTACCAATCGGTAGCCAAAGGTACTTAATCTGAAAATACTTAAATAAGGGATAACTTTAATGTAACAAACGCGTTTTGGTAAAATTGTGGGTTAGGCCACTGTGTATCTCATAGCGCCAATGATCTTTTCGCATTACTCATTGCAGATTAGTAATTTATCAAGCAATCGGTATCTTCACACAAATTCACCGACAATACGTATTAGTATAGCACTGCTAAAAATACTTTTCAACCCAAAATGATGGAATTGGAAAATCAAGGAGTATACAAGATCCTTTGTGAGGACTGCGACAAATCATACATCGGACAGACCAATAGAAGAATAAAGATACGACGAGAAGAACATGGAAATGTCATCGAAAGAAAAGTAGGTAAATATCTAGTAAAAAAAAGGTTGGAAACATTCTTTAGGTTATATAAAATAGTGTCAAAGTCAATAAAAAATAGTTCTGCAATATTCGAGACCGTTCATCTAAAATACAACGCGTTGACGGATAGAACGTCTATAGACGTCTAATTTCCATTAATGTAATGTGACACAACGTCTACAGAACTTGCATTTTTCCCTATTCTACTTTGCAAAGTACATATATGCCCGGTTGCACCAACAGATCTTAAGCTTAAGTCGAGAATATCATAAGAATTAATATAATATAATTATAATATATAACAATAAGAAGACCATAATATAATAATAGATATAATTGATAATAAGGTAAGAATCTAAAATTATGATGCAACGTAAGTGATACTCAACGAGGCCCTATCTATAAGTAGAGCTTAGCTAAGCTGGAGCTTAAGATCTGTTGGTGCAACCAGGCAATAGTGTCACAACACTTGCTTATACATTTGACGCACTGTCCGTCAACGTGTTAAATATAAATTCTTAAGGAAATTCTTGTGTTGTTTCACTATTTTACAATCAATTGTTATCCAAAGAACAAGTAATTCACTGTACTTCTTGTTCAGCTTCGACGTAACATACCCTAGGTTTATTTCTAAGAGCTCTTGAAGGTGCAGACGTACCTGGTTTGGGAGCTACCGCTCTAATTTTAGCGGCGGGTTCTTCGTCATCGGAACTTGAAAAGGTCAAGTCTACTACATCCCTTTTCTTGGATTCTTCTGGTTTTGCGGCATCCTCTGTTTTGTCAGTTGTGGAAGTAGGAGCGGCACCGTTATTTGAGCTGACTATTTCTGAAAATAATATAATTGCATTGTAAAATTTTCAAACTATGGATAATTCACATATTCTCTACTAGTTATAGAGTAAAAGGCCAATAATGTAACGCCAATCACTCAGTAAATTAGTTTTCACACTAACCAAAAAGAGATATTGATATGTTTTCTCCGTTATTTTGTACGGAGTGGAATCGTGGACCTTATCCGATATCAAGTCCCTCGAAGCATATGAAATGTAGTGCTACATTATGCATACTGAGAATCTCTTGGATGGGCAGTTAGTAATAATGAAGCCTTGCAAAGAAAGCGAAAAGACCGCAAAAGAAGCACAGGTATAAAACGGCGCAAACGTAGTGGAAAATGGGAAATGATGAAACATACAACCACTTGTTTGCCAGAAGTCATTGATAAACTCCGCAAAAACAGCCACAATCATCACATCATCTTGCATCAATAACATGGCTCTTATTAACATTCGAATATTTGAAGAAGAAAAACGATTCTGTGGGCCATCCTGGATACAATACTGAGTTGTGTTTTCTTTGCGGTCCCGAGAATAAAAAATAAATTACATGGTAACGTTTTAAGACGCGAAGTAAGGTGGAAGGCCTCATAAAAAAATATATGACTAAGGCTACATTAGTGCTTTTTATTATTGCTGCCATGGTTCGTATCCATGTTTTACACTAAATAGGTGAATTTACTTACAGTCGGAAAAATGAAAGAATACCCATGCGTCATCGATGATATGCATACGAATCAAATCAAAAATTTCTAGTCAAAACAAAGTCTAAACTAAGTTAATACTGAAAATAAACGGATGTGACTACTACCCCACCGTACGATTTTTCGCTACGTAAATGTGTCAAAAAATTTTTGTGATGTTATTCTTTTTCTGATAATACAGTCTGCGTAACTTGGAACCATATGGGTAACTTTTTTAATACCAATTTTACGAAAAAAAGTTATTCTTCATAAAGTGCTCTGCATAGTCTAAAACCTAAGATGCAATCATCAGATATCAAATTTTATCAATAATATACGAGGTATGTCCAAAAATATGAATTTCGCTCAAGAGTAAAGTGCCTTTATATTTCACAATGTCAAAAATTGTTATTAAGGAAAGTTGTTTGTAATTAAAAATTATGTTATAATATGCATTTACACTCTTCTAATTGAAAAAAATTTTTGAAAATTTTCCTCAAATCACTGATACCCAACATCATTTTTATTTAAAGATAACTACGTTATTATTAATTTTGCGAGAAAAAGTTTTTCTTTATAAAAATGTCTGAACAGTAAAAAAACTAAGATGCAATCATAAGATATCAATGTTTTTCAATTTTATACGAGGTATGTCAAAAAATATGAATTTCGCTCAAGAGTAAAATACCTTTATAGTTTACAATATTTCAACTAGAAGGATGCAATTGCATATTGAAACATAGTTTTTAATTCTAAACAACTTTTTATAATAACAAATTTTAATATTGTGAAAATTCAAGGTACTTTACTTTACAGCGAAATTCATATTTTTTGAGATACCTGGTATAAAATTGACAAAATTTAATATCTTATAATTTTATGTTAGTTGTGAGAATATACAGAACGTTTTATAAAGATTAATTTTTTTTTTTCGTAAAATTAATAATAACGGAGCTATCATAAATAAAAATGATGTTTGGTGTCCGTCATTTGAGGAAAATTTTCAATTTTTTTTTTTCAATTAGAAGAGTGTAAATGCAGATTATAACATAATTTTAATTACAAACAACTTTTCTTAATGACAATTTTCGATATTGTGGAATATAAAGGCACTGCGAAATTCATATTTTTCGACACACCTCGTATACTGTTGATAAAATTTGATATCTGATGATTGCATCTTAGGTTTTGGACTATGCAGAGCACTTTATAAAGAATAACTTTTTTTCGTAAAATTGATATTAAAAAAGTTTCCCATATGGTTCCAAGTTACGCAGACACACTATATATTTATTGGTGATAAATGTTACTATTACTACTGTAATTAATTATTTGATATAGATTAATAATACAAAAATAATGAGTACCTGTCATTTTGAAATTTCGAATTCGACTTCACTTGTGTTTCACAACGTCTTTGTGCATTATTTTGTGTTTTGGTTTAGAATTTAGTTCGTTAAAAGTTAGTCATTGGCGTGAGGAGACTAGAGACATTCGATTTGTACCGAAGAGTGCTAAATATCTCATGAGTAGATAGAATAGCCAACGTGGAGGTAATGAGACTTACGCATAAGGAACGAGAACTAACAAATAAGAAGAAAACTGAGATATATGGGACATGTGATGAGAGATGTATATCTAATACTCCAGGTCATTATGCAAGAAAAAGATCCATAGTAAGGAGACGTAACTCATGGCTGAAGAACCTTAGGAACTGGTTTGGATGTAATAACAATGAATTATTTAGAGCCGCTGTTACAGAAATAAAGATCTCTCTGATGATTGCTAACTTTTGAAGCGGAGACAGCACCTAGAGAAGAAGATAAAAACACAGTTTATGGACAGTTTTGTGTCATTTTTTAATGTTTCCATATTTATAAATTTAATTAACAATATTGTTTACTTTTTAATTTTATTCCCCTTTATAAAAAATACCTACATGTTAACATATTGTGTAAAAATCAAATCTACCAAATTACTAATTAGTTTAATTCCACAAGCTTTTCACCTATGGCTAAGTACGATTGTGGCATCTGTCAGATTCGTCAATAATTACATGAAATAAGTCTCGACACACCCAATACAGTATATGACGTCATAATTAATGACGCACTGAAAAATGATCATGAGAACAAGAATACCAGAGTTGCTTTTCACTTGATGAATCGTAGAAAATCTAAATAAATATACACTTGCGATCATAAAAAGCGGGTCACTCGATGAATTATTCAAGTTAGATATCTCAAATTTTCTAAACCTGTTGTCCGATTTGAGTGATTTTTTTAGTATGTTATAGCCTTATTCTTTAACAATATCGCCATAATAATATTGTTGCTAGACCAGTAAATTGTCATTGTATACCGGGTGTAACAATCATACTGTGTTTATTCCTCAAAGTTCGAAACACCCCGTGGAATGTTTTAGCATAGATAAAATATTGAAATTAAAACTCGATTGTAGCCTTAGGCTTTCTTAACATTTTCTTTTTTGGTTTATTTGTTTATGTTGGATAATAAAAAAGTTAGGCACCTTAACAACTAACCATGTTCTTCATCAATACAGGGTGTTTCTAAATAAGTGCGACAAACTTAAAGGGGCAATTCTGCATGAAAAATAATGACCGTTTGCTTTATAAACGTACGACTGCAAATTCTTCGGTTTCGAGATACGGGATGTTGAATTTTTTCTTACAAACTGACGATTTATTTATTGCTCTAAAACTGGTCGAGATATACAAATGAAATTTGGTAAATGTTAAGAGGTAGTTCTGGCGCATTTTTTGACATACAATTAAGAATTTTATATTAACCATTGGCGTGCACACGGGATGTATCTAAAATGTTTATACCCGTATGCACGCCAATGGTGAATATAGAATTATTAGTTGTATGTCAAAAAATCCACAATAACTGCCTCTTAAAACCTACCAAATTTCATTTGCATATCTCTATTGGTTTTAGAGCAATAAATAAATCGTCAGTTTGCAAGAAAAATTTCAACATCCCGTATCTCGTAAACGAAGCATTTGCGGACATATGTTTAAAAAGCAAACTGTCAATATTTTTTTATACAGAATTACCCCTTAAAGTTTGTCGCACTTATTTAGAAACATCCTGTATTGATGAAGAACATGGCTAGTTATTAACGTGCTTAACTTTTTTATTATTCAACATAAACAAATAAATCAAAGAAGAAAATGTTAAGAGAGCCTAAGACTACAATTGAGTTTTAATTTTAATATTTTATCTATGCTAAAAGATTCTACAGGGTGTTCCGAACTTTTAGGAATAAACACAGTATGATTGTTACACCCGGTATACAATGACAATTTACCGGTCTAGCAACAATATTTTAATAGCGACATTGCTAAAGAATAAGGCTATAACATACTAAAAAAATCACTCAAATCGGACAACAGGTTTAGAAAATTCGAGACATCTAACTTGAATAACTCATCGAGTGACCCGCTTTTTATGATCGCGAGTGTATTTACCAACAAATTATCAGTAAATATCTATCACCGTCCGCCAGTCCACCGAAAAACACCATTCCATAGATACTATATTTTTTGCATTAATACATAACTTAAAAGATTTAATAATGTTTTTAATTTTAGACGAAATAGGAATTTCGTATGACAGTGACAATAATGACAGAATGCTTTTGCATAAAGGGCGGTTTCGATGTTTAATCGATAATTGTTATCAATATTGAATACCTAATTACTAAATTTGTAAAGTTTTCATTTATGTTTCATGAATATACCTAATTGCAAAATACTACAGAATTTCACTTTCTGGCATAGATTTAAGTAACAATAACGTAAATTTTGTACACTATTTTTAATAATTAACGTAAATGAATTTTAAGTCCACTCAAATAAATAATCGATTACTGTCATCGACCACTTTTATTTAATCTCAGTTAATTTGATTAATAATCGCGGCAGGTAAAGTAAAATTCTTCTTTCAGTACAATAAAGTGTTACTTTACTGCCACAAATGGCTGCAAATTAGTACAATAATGAATCACTTTAGTGACGGATGGCGATAAATGTCGTTTATGTCAGCTGCATTAAATGATTTAAAATGAAAGTAGACTTAATGAATTCAGATCATTTGGTATCCAGATAATTTTCTAGACATTATCTGCAAATAAATGTACATTCGCAAAAATATACTAATCTCTAATTTCATACACTATGATTGAAAAGTCAGAGTAATATGTACACGTTTGGCGAACTCATAGACAGAAGTTAACCATATTGACAGATGATTACTTGAGTTTATTGACGTATTTTAATTAAATAAATACTTACCAAACCAAAAATACAATATAATATCAAAATAGCTCTTAAGAACTGAGTTTATTTAAGTAAATACGACTGATTATTAAAATTTATAAACTCTACCGAACCTAACCAAGTTTCACTGTCAAAGTGACAGAAATTGAATCTGTCAGATTATAGTTGACCAGAACGATTACTCCAATAGTAATTTATACAATAATTATCTCTACTCATGTTGAATGTTTTTCTAAGAATGACATTAGAAGTACAGAAATAGTCAAGTGTGAGTTTAAATTTTCTACTAAATTAATATAACTACGTTGAACAATTGTATCGCCGTCTCACTCAGTCAATTATAATATGTAACTGCGTATTTCTTGGATAACGTTTTTGCTTAGTAGACAACACTTAATAATCTATCTCTCTCGTTTGTTATTTATAGAAAAAGGCAGCAAATCCAAAATATGTGCTTGATATGATCGTTCATGGGTATTCTTTCATTTTTCCGACTGTATACTAGTTTTCAAGATGTTCACTGCCAAGCGTATTGTGACGGGTGAGTGACTTTTACTGATTATTATTTATATTTTTAGGCAATATTTATTTTGAATTGACTAAATTTAAATAAAAGGACTTACTTCATATTACTTATTTACAACAATAATAACTAACAAGAACAATAAACACTTAATATTATTTAATTTATTGGAAAATACTATATTATCTAATTTATTCGCGGTGTGCAAGTACTTGGAAGGGATACGCGAAACGATCGTGCGCGAATAGCGGAGAAATATTGCAACTTTCTTAAATAATTCATATTGACAATTGAAATTGTCAAATTGACGTACATTTCATACCTATTGTCATTTAAGAAGAAAAATTATATATTGTTCCACAATATTGATATGATATGCAATTATTATATAAACGTAAATTTAATTAATTGTATTTTGCTTGCAGTACTGCATTTTAATAACTAATTTTATTTACTACATACAATTGTTTACGTTTAAATAACATAACCTAAATATTATTTTTTCTTCTTATTATTTTCTTTGTACTATGGCCTTGACAATTATCCAGTAACCAGGATCGTATGATTGGCCAATATAATCAAAAGTGCGAATAAAAGTGCAGAGCGAAGAAACCAGGTGTCGCTTTTCCGAACTTGCACGGTCCCAATAGGTTCGTTCCAAGACGACACATTTGTACGATCCCTTGAACCGTCACGAAATCGATTGGACTGTTTTAATGTGCAGAATCGCCCTTGAACGGTTTTCTTTCGATCCCGAACCGATTACCGGTACGTAACCCCCTTGGAACGCATTTGTGTACCATTTCAAGTTCGAGTTGCGCCGGAACCATTTTCAGTACGAGTACCACTAGTAGTTTGCTAGATGGTTAGAAATTATCATTTCTTTATGAAATTTATCATTTCAGCTTAAAAATCTTCATCAGATTTTTCGATACTTGACATAACATAGCTGTCTTCTATAAAAAAAAATAATAAATTATCCAAGATAATTTTTAAGATTAACTTGAAAAAAAAAAAAAGAATTAATAATTATTTAAACGAAAATCAAGATTCACAGGTATTAATAGCGTGGATTATTCTATTATTGAATCATCAGCCTGATTGATAGCAGTGCTATAACAGGTGGCTATGGCAGTGCCCTGTAAAAATGAAAACAATCCTAACTGCGCAAGTCAGTACAAATAGTTTCTGCTTGAAGGCATGTATCAAAAGGACCGTTCAGTTACCGATTTCGAAACGGTACATGGATCGCTTGGAACAACACAGTGTACGATACGAATCATCGTTCATGTTCGCTTGGAACGCATTTTTTATAATGCGCATAAAGAGGGCAGTACGAAGGACGGTTTTCATGTCACTTGGAACGCGCCTTATATTCTACTTTACAAAATTATGTATTTAAAAATACCGCCAAAACGTAGGCTCGAATACAGTACCCCGTCGCGGCTTTATAAGTCTAACTAACTGATTCACAGTCGTTGCCTTAAATACTATTTTTACAGTTTTTCTGGAACAAAAAGAATGATCGAGTCGTTTACCTGTTAAAAGGTTCCCCCTTTGATTCTAGAATGAAAAGAATATTTACAACTTTAAAAAAGAATTTACTAGTATATTCGGCCAGCCCATCAAACAAGGTAATAAAAAATAATTGTAATTAACTTACATAGAAGTAAAAAACTTTGGTTTGTAAAATGGTATACAATTTTTATTAAAAAACTTTAAAAAAAAGTCATCCAAATGGATTATAAAAACATCAGAACGTTTTCGATCTAGTCCAGTGGTTCCCAACCTTTTATATCTGGCGACCCACCTTCTGATGTTTTTTCATATTCGCGACCCATCCCTAACCCATGATGATATATATGTTATCATCATCAACCCGTACTCGTCCACTGCTAGACATAGGTCTTCCTCAGCTCTTTCCATCTTTCTCTGTTTTGTGCGGCTTGCATATAGTTGCTGACAATACGCTTCAGATCGTCAGCCCATCTGGTTGGTGGCCGTCCTCTGCTCCGTAGTGCTTCTTCTCGTGGCCTCCACTCGACAATACGTTTTGTCCATCGGTTGTCTGACAATCTGGCGACGTGTCCTGCCCAATTCCACTTGAGCGACGCGATTCTTTCGACGGCGTCCGTTGATTTTGTTCTACGACGTATTTCTTCGTTTGGGATTCGGTGCCTCAGGGAGACACCCAACGTCTGGCGTTCCATAGCTCTCTGAGTTATGCGAATCTTGTTCACTACCTTTTTTGTGAGTGTTAATGTTTCCGCTCCATAAGTGAGTACAGGCTATACACACTGGTCAAAGATTTTCCTTTTCAGGCAAACGGGTAAGTCCGATTTAAATACATAGCTCAGTTTACCAAACGCTACCCAGGCTAATACTATGCGACGTGGGAGCTCGCACGTCTGGTTATCTCTTCCCAACCGAATTTCATGTCCCAAGTACTTAGAAAATGCAGTCTGCTCAATATCCATTCCAACAACAACAATATTACGATTTAGCACCAGATTAGTCATTATTTGCGTCTTGTTGATGTTAATCTTTAGTCCGACCTCTAAGGAAGTGTGATATAACTTGTTCAACATTATTATTGCATCATCATCCATACGATCGGCTATAAGGACGAGGTCATCTGCGAATCTCAAATGACTGAGCTTCTCTCCATTTATATTGATACCATATTCGTTCAGATCTGCCTTCTTAAAAGTGTGTTCTAAAAGGGTTGTGAACAGCTTTGGTGAGATGGTGTCTCCTTGCCGTACTCCTCGCTGTATACAGAATTTATTAGTTTGTTGATCAGAGAGTCTTACGCTAGCCGTTGCATTGTGGTAGATATATTTTATCATGTTAGTCTAGCGATGGTCTATTCGGCATTCTGTCAATGCTTTTAGCATTTTCTGTTGTGTTTATGATATCTAACGCTTTCTCGTAGCCCAGAAATATCAGTGCCAATGGTTTGTTCTATTCCGCCGACTTTTCTATCAAGTTTTTTTATTACCAGTAAGTCGTCGTTAGTGCTATATCCGGATCTAAATCCAGCTTGTTCTCTAGGCTGGTAGAAGTCTAACTTAGCCTCCAGTCTTTTTTTTAATATATGTACGATATTCATATTCATCTACTGTAAGAGCTACGCTGCGACCCACCTGAAATCCGCCCGCGACCCACTAGTGGGTCGCGACCCACCGGTTGGGAAACGCTGATCTAGTCACATCATCTTCAGTGGCATTATCAATAGTAATTGAAACTAGACTACTAGTTGATACATAGCCTTCAAATTTATATATGTAGTTATTGCTTAAATTGTACTATTGTAGTACGACACAATGTCGATGTTAATAGATAACGATATTAAGTAGTACTCGAAAGCAGCATGGCTTTCCTGCTCGAAACAGCTGAAAGGGTACTTATCAAGGTGAATAACACAGACCGAATTTGTCTCAAGGTGAATGACTCTGGGATTAATCTTTTACAATATTCGAATTACAATAAATAGGCCGGAATCTTCGGCGATCTAAGAGCGTCACAGTATATTAGAGAGTCGATCTGCATAGCCGGCTGAAATAATTTACTTAAAACGTACTGTTGCTGGCGACGCCCAGTGACTGTCACGTGGTACATGTTTGTCAATCACGCCGAGGGGCGTGATCAGCAACGAAACTGTTAAGATATAAATAAATGCAATAGCCTGCATATGTATATTTTGTTAAAGTTGTAATTTATTAATTGATTTTATCCAGTTTATTTATTTAATTAGTTTCTCTAAATTTGAGTTTTTAACCATTTTGTTCACTTAAATACAGTAGCATCCACTGAGCCTTATTATCTTACTTAATTGTCTGAAATAGAAATGATTAATAATTCAAAATTCAAAAATTAATAATGATAATGATCAAATTAATAATGCATGTGAAAAATCTATATTTTTCATAATGTGCATGATATCGTGTGATAACTCCGAGTTCGCAGGCGTGTAATCCTTTGTATTTCGAAACCCGTACTTTGCAACTTAGTCAAGATAGTTCGGCTGCCCCAAGTAGAAACACTCTATATCCATTTTTTTCAAAATCACTTTTATTGCATTTTTGGATTTAGGGTGTTGTTATCTACCAAATACCAAGGAAGAAAAAAATAAAAAATTAGAACCACAATTTAACATTGCTATGAAACACATTATATCACATTCCATCTTCACTTCACCAATTTAAAACACATTATATCCATATCTCCAAGTATAAACACTGTAAATACGGGATATATAGTGTTTTTATTTGGTTTTTGGGATTTACAGTGATTTACCGTGGGAATCGCATGATTTACATTTTACATTCGCCAAGACCATTGATATTTCCAAGGCAATTTTTAGTTGTTTGTTAGTTATTGATGGTTATTGTGATAAGTGCAGTAGAAATTTGTCGTGTATAAAATATTTAAGTTTATTGTATTAATTATTTAAAATATATTTTTAAAATTAAACTGGGTGTTACCTATTAATTATCAAATATGAATAAAAATCGAATAATATTTTGACCTGCTGAATTCAAATTTAGAACTTATTTTTGCGCCGGAAGTGACGAGAATTTATTATAAACAATTTAATTGTTTAAGTTATTATAATTCGTAAACTAACAAATATAAGTAGTGTTTACAAAATGAATTTTGTTCTTAAAAAAATCTACAAAATAATGTTTGGTAAACCTTGACCAATAATAATAATTAGAAACACACATGCTGCAAAAACATTTCAAAATTACATAATTTAGTCGATTTTTCACTCGTAAGTCGGCTGAATTTTAAGTAAGATAACTTTATAATAGCCCAAATTAATAAAAAAAACTACAAGCTGTAAAACTAAACCTTAATATAAATATTATACAGGGTGTTTCATTAATAATTGTCCATATAGTAACTGGAAAAACCTAAGCACAAAATACGAATATTTAACCTAAAACATCTAAATAAAATATGGTTCCTTACTGAGTTACAGGGTGTTTTATCTAAAAATTTAAAAACTATTTTTGCTCAGCATTTTAAAACTATTCGACGTATCCTTTTCATACTTGGCAGAAAGTGCGACTACCAGACAACCTACTAAATTACGATAAATAAACGTTTCTAGCTACTACCAGAGGCGTACGATAGGGGATGGTGAATGGTTGACCCTTCTCAAATTCTACGCCACTGGAGAAATTACCATTTTAGTGCCAGTTTCAAATTCTCCAATACTTTTTACGTAAATAATATACTCCTCATTGGTAACGATAAAGTCATTAGTTTTCGAGATATTTGAAGTTAAATATGAAACGGCACAGTTATTTTGATTAATTTATGATATGATTCTTATGATTAAAATTTAAAAATTATTTGTACCCAGTACTTTAAAACTATTTGGCGTATCCTTACCATACTTGGCAGAAAGTGTAAGTACTGTACATCCTACCAAATTAAGATAAATATACTTTTCTAGCTACTAACAGAGGCGTACGACAGGGGATAGTGGCTGGTTGACCCTTCCCAAATTCTACGCCACTGACGAAATTGTTATTTTAGTGTACATTTTTGATTTTGCAATACTTTTTCAGTAAATAATATACTCTTCACTCGTAACGATAAAATGATTAGTTTTCGAGATATTTGAATTTAAAAATGAAGCGACACAATACATTAATCAAAATAACAGTGTCGTTTCATTTTTAACTTCAAAGATCCCGAAAACTAATGACTTTATCGTTACGAATGAAGGGTATATTATTTTCATAGAAAGTATTGGAGAATCCAAAAATTGAACTAAAATAACAATTTCGCCAGTGGCGTAGAATTTGGAAAGGGTCAACCATTCACTTTCCCCCGCCGTACGCCTCTGGTAATAGCCAGAAACGTAAGTTTAACATAATTTAGTAGTGTGTACAGCATCTATACTTCCAGCCAAGTATGAAAAGGATGCATCGAATAGTTTTAAAATGCTGAGCAAAAATAGTTTTTAAATTTTTAGATAAAACACCCTGTAACTCAGTAAGGAACCACATTTTATTTAGGTGTTTTAGGTTAAATCTTCGTATTTTGTGCTAAGGTTTCTCCAGTTACTATATGGACAATTATTAATGAAACACCCTGTATATACAAAGTTATAACAATAACGAAATTTTTTTATTAAAAACTGCATAATATAATTTGTTTATATAGAGAATCTAATATAATTTGTATAAATATGTACCTATACAGAAATAATAGAGAAAATTATATCTTTGATGCCTGAAAACGGATGATCGTTTTGGCGTAATTGATCAATATCAGAGACACGAGTGGACAAGCTTTTCCATAACCCTGGATGACAGCAATTACATGACCCAGACACTGAGCATTAAATTGTTGCAATTTGTTATATATTTGTTAAAGGAACTTTAATAAAGTATCATTTGTGGTACTTAATGTCTTTAAAAAGTGGGAAATTTTATACTATATTTTCAGGTTTCCCAAATAAAAACACTGTATGTGTTCAAAGCCTAGTCAGGAAATAAAATTCAGACATAAAAACATTTACTGAAAAACAGGAGTATTTTTTACTAAATTAATGTGTGTTCACTTTTATTTCAAACAAAATAGAAATTTGAAAAGTTGAGTCCTTTACGTTTCTACTCTGGTGAACATTTTTCGAATTGGCGCTTACAGCGTTTCTACTTGGGACAGCCGAGTTGGTAACTATACTAAGGTGGATTAGATTAGTGACAGAGTTTATTTAACAAGTTTAATTGTCCTTTACGTTTCAATAAAAGATACAGAAATGATGGTACTTACCAAGATCATCTATTATTTCTACTGAGTCTTCAAGGCCGATAACTGTGGGTTTGTCCACCTTGGCATTCGGTTTTTCACTAGTTTGGACACACCACGAACCATCTTTGTTCAGCTGAATTTCGTTACAACTTGAAGAAAGAAGCGTAGAGTTCAGAACCTCCGTAAAATACCTAAAACCATAAAAATGCTTAAATGCTAAAACAGTAATTTTATTATATTGTTCTTATAAGTCTCCCGAGATCAGAATATGAAAAAAAGATGAAAAAAGTACTATGACGGCTATTAAATGAATAAACAGAAAACCAGTTGATTTAACGGAGACAGTAACCGCAATGGACACCAAAATAACAAACTAGGAAGTGATTCAAGCAGATCAAAAAATAAAGAAAGGTAAAGCAGTTGGACCAGGTGCTATTCCTGAGAAAGTCCATTAAGAGAGAGAGGAACAAGTTGGCTAACAGGTTTATTTAATAGCATTATGGAAGAGAGACAAATGTCGGACGAATAGGGCTTTTTATCGACTCTCATTTGTTTCGCGTTTGTGTCATGTTGTATAATCTGTATTCTTCTTAATTTTCATTACAGTTAGGGAAAAATATGTTTTCAAAAAATATTTTTTTTTAAATTTGTCAACTTTGGGGCGCCACCCCCGCTAAATGGTAGGCGATAGACATATGCTGTCGGGAAATAAATAGTAGGAAATATAGTCCTCTTCATTTTACTATTAAGTAAATTTTTTGCAAAACGTACAGGAACGGCTACGTTTCGCAAAAACCACAAATTACCCCCTGTAAAGGGATGAAAAGGGGGTTCCGGGGCGAAATTTTTTAAGAAAAAGTTAGTCTCATAATAAGCACCCCTTGATACACCAGAAAAAAAAAAATAAAACCAAACTTGTGTCCATTTTGCGAGGTTCAACCTCTGTTTCCTACACTATTACAACATGTATGTTTCAAAAGATATGGTATATTTATTCACGAGGTAACATATGCTTATAATAATAAACTAATATATACGGTACTCACCCGTCTATACACAAATTGTCATACAGCGCTGGTTTGTCACACACAGGACAATTCCATGTTGGTTTTCTTTCGTTCATTTGCAAAAACAAGGACGCATCAAAGCACTGCAAATGCATGCAGGTCATAGGCCGACACGGTGTGGTCATTCTCATTTTACCAAGAGGACACATTAATGATACTCTCAAAGAGGTCGTTGCTATTTCGTCACCGTCGTCGCTCAGCTTCTCTTTAACTAAAATTATTCGGTTAATTACATATAAAATTTAGTTCTAGATCGATGGCAATATGCGAATAAAATTGGCGAGAAGTAAAAGGAATATAATTGTTTCTCTACATCAAACTCAGATGCATTTATTCTTTCACCAGTTGCATTAAATCAGCTTACTCAAATTGATCAGATTCCTTAACAATAAATAAAAATATTTCAGCTTCAAGAATCTGCAGATCTTGAAGAGTTACCACGAAGTAGACTGACAGCTACTTTGAGGTTCCTTGCAACGGGTCGATCGTATGAACGTCTAAAGTATTCTACAATAATATCACCGCAAGCTATTGGCAGAATAATTCAGGAGACATGTGAAACCATCTACAATGTAGTTCTCTATCATGGTATTCTTTATTTTTAACCTGTCACAGACAGGATTCAGACCTACCAATCTCAATAAATTCTTGAATAATTTTATTTAGTTTATTTAACATAATATTTGACATATTATGTGTCACCAATTAGCAATTGAACAGTACAGGGGAAAAACAAGGAATGTCACATTTTATACATGAGATAAACACTAATTAGCTATTGATTATGTTCAAAATAAGAGAGCTAAAAGGAACTACACCGTTAACAGGATTTGATTGTCTCATATGGTCAATGTAACTCTAAATTTGAAAAAATCGCGGAGTGCTACCATTTAAATGGGTGCGTTTTTGAGAAAGGGGTGAATTAGTCCCTAGGCACAGGGTGAATTAGGGTGAGTTATATGCACTTTTGGTACAAACACATCTACAGGACAATTGTTCCAGGTTAAATTTACTATCGAAATATTACATTTTAAATTCCAAAACATTTTTTTTACAAAAATATACTCAAAAGAAAAGTAAGAAAAAAACACGAAAGAAAGCAATTTTGCTTTTTGCCCCATAACTTTTTTCCACAGAGAAATAGGTATAGGTATTGTTTCAGTGAAAAATAACTTTCATCCTTCGTCTTTAAAGTGACGTTTGGTAGAAGTCTCTAAGATTTATAGTTTCCGAAATTAGATTTTTCAAAGTTCGCCACTCACAGTATTTTTGGGCCATTGTCCCCATTATTTCGCAAAGATTGTTCTGTAACTTTTTTCTACGCATTTCTAGGTATATGCAATGCTACATTTAGTAGGAAGAGTGGTCAGTACCCTTTAAAATGGTCTATTGTATAAGGTTGTACGACTATTTTTAAGCAAGTTATGCTTTTTCAAGGATTTATACTTTTAATGATTTTTGATATTTTTTATGATTATATTTTAAATTTTTCATTATGACTTTTTTTCTTGTACATTTAGGTATATACATTGTGAAATAAAAAAAAGCATATTTTCTTTGCAAAATGGTGTATAACAAAAAATTCTAAAACTATTTTTGTACACTTTAGAAGACCAAAAATAAGCATTTTTTCAAGATTTTTTTTCTCAGAACATTTATTAGAAATGAACTAGAACTTTTTACATATTAATATCTAACTCTTAGAGAATACAAAAAATATATCTTTTTTCATTTATACACGTACACTAATATTGTAGAGGGCGCCAAATCGAGGCCACGAAAAAAAGTAGTTCCGATGGCGAAGTTAATCTCGGGATTGGGATCTCTGAAACAAAAAAATCGTACGGCATTTGAAAAAGGAAGGTTTCTTACGTGATAATTTACCACCGTTAGTGAAAAATTCCGGCAAGAAAAGATTTTACGGAAATTTGAAAAAATTTTGTGAAAAAATCGCCCGTTTTTCTTCAGTTTTTCATGGTTAAAAAATATTTATTTTTTATTTTATGGTCAAATTGTGGTAAATTGTCAAGGCGGAAACCTTCCTTTTTCAAATGCAGTACGATTTTTTTGTTTCATATATCCCAATCCTGAGATTAACTGTCCGCCATCATTTTTCGAGGCCCCGACTTTTGCGCCCTTACAATATTAGTGTGCGTGCATAAATAAAAAAATATATATTTTTTGTACTCTCTAAGAGTTAGATATTAATATGTAAAAAGTTTTATGTCCATTTCTAATAAAGGTTCTGAGAAAAAAATGATTATTTTTGGTCTTCTAAAGTGTACTTACTAGTACCTTAAACAAGATATCCGTAGGATATCCAAGGGTATCCGTAATTTGAGAAAAATTAAAAACATTTTTTTTCAATTAGAAGAATATAACTGCATACTCCATATTATAACATAATTTTTAATTACAAATAACTTTTCTTAATAACACTTTTCGATATTGTGAAATATAAAGGTACTTTACTCTCGAGCGAAATTCATATTTTTTAACATACCTCGTACACTATTGATAAAATTTTATATCTGATGATTGCATCTTAGGTTCTAGAATTCTAGACTATGCAGAGCATTTTATAAAGAATAACTTTTTTTCATAAAGTTAATAATAAAAAAGTTTTCCATATGGTTCCAACTTAGTGGGACCTATTGCATGTGTATATGTCACACTTGTGGACCTATTGCATGTGTATAAAGCATATCTTGTTTACAAATAGTCCTAGAATTTTTTACAATACACCATTTTAAAGTAAAGAAAATAGGCTTTATTTTCTATTGCACAATGTATATACCTAAATATACAATAAAAAAAGTTATAATGAGAAATTTAAAAATAATCGTAAAATATATCAGAAATCATTAAAAGTATAAAAAAAAACTTGAAAAACCATATCTTGCTTAAAAATAGTTACACAGCATTATATGATAGACCATTTTAAAGGTAATTGACTTCTCTATCTATTAAATTTAACATTGCATCTGCCTAAGCTGCGTAGAAAAAAGTTACAGAACAATGTTTGCGAAGTAACAAGGAAAATGTCCCAAAATCGCTCTGAGTGGTGAACTTTGAAAAATCATATTTTGGAAAATATAAATCATAGAAACTTCTACCATACGCCATTTTAAAGAGAAAGGATGGAAGATTTTTTTCGGTGAAGCAATGAGTATACCTATATCCCCGTGGGAAAAAGTTATGGGGCAAAAAACAAAATTGCTATCTTTCGTGTTTTTTTCTTGCTTTTCTTTTGAATATATTTTTGTGAAAAAAATATTTTTACTTTTAAAATGTGATACTTCGATAGCAACTTTAACCTGGAACAATTTTCCTGTAGACGTGTTTGCACCAAAAGTGCATAGAACTCACTTTAATTCGCCCTGTGCCTAGGGACTAATTCACCTCTTTCTCAAAAACGCACCCCTTTAAATGGTAGTACTCCGCGGTTTTTTCATATTTGGAGGTCCATTAACTATATGAAACAATAAAACCCCGTTAACGTTGTAGTTCCTTTCTAAAATACCTAATCAATAGCCTAAATAAAGGTTTAATTCTTATTACGTCTGAAAACTACTTCGGAGATTCTTAGCAGAATTCTAGCAATTCTTATTCTATAATCTTAATATAATATGAATCTATATTAACTTATTAATATATTAATGCACCAAAAAACTGCTAACATTCCTTATTTTTGTTCAATGGCGTGCGGACAATCCTGGTCCTTCGCCTTGATACAAATTCTTAGAAAATTTATATCGACTGATTTTTCTGTTTATTGTCCTGAATCGATAGTATGTACTCAGTTTTTTCTATCACATGACGAGAAAACCAAAATTAATGAAAAAGTGACATTCCTTGTTTTCCCCTGTACTCTTCAATTGTATGCAAAACTAAATGAGAAACTTACTAAATAAGACCACTGATGCGATAAGCAAGTCAAAACCTGCACAGGCAAACCGTAGAGACTCACACATACGTTCCGGTCAACAGGCCTGTGCAGTTTTGCCTGTAGCGTCTGGTATATAGGGTGAGGCAGATAACTGGCCTATTAGAAATATCTCGAGAACTAAAGGCAACAGATTCATGAAAATTGGAATAAAGGGGTTTTGAAGGATGATCTATTAAATGAAAATATTTTCATCTCTTTGCAACTTCCGGTTATACCGGAAGTTGCTTATAACTTCGTTTTTTTTTAATGGGACACCCTGTATATTTTTACATTTTTGGATTCTCTTCGATGTCTTCTTTCTTAAAATATGAGGTTTTGTAATATTATACAGGGTATTTTAAAAGATAATTACGTTTATTTATTAATTTTGTAGCAATATTCACACCCTGTATAATTGTAGTAGTTTGACACCTAAAACTCTACTTACGTTCAAATGATTTTTAATATACTCTACTATTGTTAAGAATCATTAGTATAACTAAATTTTTAATTTAGTATACAGAGTTGGTCGAAACTCGGAATGAGTATTTTCTGAGTTTTCTTAAATGGAACACCCTGTATTTTTGTATTGTAGTGAAATTATATTTTATAGTACTTTTTTATTTCTTAAGCATTCCCTATACCTAACTGCTTTAATTTGTGAGTTATTGGTGATTCAAGCTAAACATTAATTGCAACAAAAAATACGTCAAATTTTATAAGGTTGGCCGTGAAAATACTCAATCCCAAATAATTTTTCAGAAATAAATACATATTAATCCAGACTAGTCCTTAAAATTACCAATAATGGTTTAGCTATCAAAATACCTACGTTGTTAAGATTGTTGGTGCGATTAACAATTAAGCACAAATTAAAGCAGTTAGGTATAGGGAATGCTTAAGAAATAAAAAAGTACCATAAAATATCATTTCATTACAATACTAAAATTCAGGGTGTTCCATTTAAGAAAACTCAGAAAATACTCATTCCGAGTTTCGACCAACCCTGTATAATAAAATTAAAAATTTAGATATACTAATGATTCGTAACAATAGTAGAGTATATTAAAAATCATTTGAACGTAAGTAGAGTTTTAGATGTCAAACTACTACAATTCTACAGGGTGTTAATTTTGCTACGAAATTAATAAAAAAACGTAATTATCTTTTAAAATACCCTGTATAATATTACAAAACCTCATATTTTAAGAAAGAAGACATCGAAGAGAATCCAAAAATGTAAAACTATACAGGGTGTCCCATTTAAAAAAACGAAGTTATAATCAACTTCCGGTATGGAAGTTGCAAAGAGATGAAAATATTTTCATTTAATAGATCATCTTTCAAAACCCCTTTATTCCAATTTTCATGATTCTGTTGCCTTTAGTTCTCGAGATATTTCTAATAGGCCCTTTATTTGCCTCACCCTGTATACGTTCCGGTTTACCTGTACAGGTCACCTGCACAGGCAAACCTGTGCAGGTATACCGGAACGTGGATGACCGCACAATACTGATCCATAGTAATAGAACAAACAATAAATAAAAAAATACTCACTTATAGATCTAGTATATTCCACATTTTTTGCTCCCTTGCTTTTCAGTCTTTGTAATAAGTCCATAGAGCTCAACTTATGTACTAAACTAACACTTATCACGTATCCTCTTGTAAAATCCGTGGCCCACGATACAGATATGTGGTTACCAACTGTAGGACTCAATTTTACCATACCTGTAATATTTACGGGACGCGGGGGTCGTTTCGGCTCTACACCTGGTTTATTTGTGGGAATAGGGTTCTGTAAAGAAATAGACAGTCTTATAGTAGCCATAGTACATTTGAAAATACATAACATTTTCATCGGTTTCATTGTAAGAAAAATAAATGGTGAAGATCAAAATTGTTTTTGATTCTAATTCACTACAAATGATTCTCTTTCTATGCTTTGCTTTCACGTTTCGTTACCCAGAGTTATTGGTATTTTGGTAATGGTAATTTAACAACAGTGACATATATTTTCTGCAAACATAACTCTCTTTTCCTTCTAAGGTCTGTTTTTTCAGACGATAGTATATTTCTACCTTAGAGTATAGTTCGTTGAAATTTACTGGTTGCGCATTCTTCTTGATGATTGGCGATCATCATGGCACTCTTTATCTTATCTGCAACACCGCGGAAAAACTGCACAATGTTTGTTGACCAAGATTCTGAGGTTTTTTGTAACATTCTTCAACCTTCACGGACTTTCCAAAAACTCAACTTTCCAAATATTTTCCTTGCAGGATGGCTTGTAGGAGATGGCTTGAGATTTAATGATGGTCAGTAGTACCTCTCCGTTCTTCTTCATTCTGAGAACCTCTCATTTTACTTTTTTCCCATTTTACCTCTATACTAAGAGACCTTAAGTATTCTTTGATATATACAGCCACGTCTCGAATGCTTCCAATCTTCTGTACATATCGTCGTTCAGAGTCCACGATTCAACATAATAAAAAAGAAAATAGAAGAAGACGTAACATCGCATCATTCTTACTTTTATACCAAGAGAGAAGTTGTGGCTCTTGAAGACCTTCTGCTATCTTTTTCTTGCTAATTATAATGAGCTTGGTCTTCTTTACGTATATATTGAGTCCATATTATTGACTTTAATATATAATTTTGTCCATGAGGACTTGGAGGTCTTCTAGGTGTCCGCAAATATTATGCTATCATCTGCATATCTGACTATGTTTAGCCGGTAATGCCTTTTTCAGTTTCGTGTAAAGCTTCGATAAATATTCCTTCAGAGTAGAGATTAAAGATTAGAGGAGACAAAATACAGCCTTGCCTCACCCCACGCATGATTTTAATATTAGACCGGGCAGTATCGTCGCCCCCGTTAGCGGAACTATTTCGATTCGATTTTTTTGCACAAACTTACTCAAAAAGAGGTCTTTATAACATATCCACAGGGTGCCGGGCGGTGCCGTGGTCGAAAAATTTTTTAAACAATTTTTTTTAAACAAATTCACAAAAATAATTTTTCCATTTCCCACAATTTTTTTTAGATAATTTGGGTCATTGTGACTAAAAAAGGTCTCTAGTCATTTTTCTCTAAACTTGACTGTTGTAGAGTTATACACGATTAAAAATTTGAATAATGCGAAAATGGCCATTTTCAAGGCTTCATAACTCGATTAAAAATTATTATTATGAAATTCAAAAAGTGACAAAATCAAGATTCAAATATCTTCTTCAACGTCTTGAAGAGATTTTTGGCATTATTTTATTACAAAGCTGTTACTTTTAGTTATTAACAATTATCGCTATAGTCCAACTGTATCGTCACCCCCGTTAGCGGAACTATTTCGATTAGATTTTTTTTGCACAAACTTACTCAAAAAGAGGTCTTTATAACATATCCACATATAACATATCCTTTTATAAGGACCTATTTTTGAGTAAGTTTGTGCAAAATAAAATCTAATCGAAATAGTTCCGCTAACGGGGGCGACGATACAGTTGGACTGTACCGCTAATTGTTAATAACTAAAAATAACAGCTTTGTAATAAAATAATGACAAAAATCTCTTCAGGACGCTGAAGAAGGTATTTCAATCTTGATTATGTCACTTTTTGAATGTCATAATAATCATTTTTAATCGAGTTATGAAGCTTTAAAATGGCCATTTTCGCATTTTTCAAATTTTTAATCGCATATAACTCGACAACAATCAATTTTAGAAAAAACAATACAAGAGACCTTTTTTTGCTCAGAATCACCCAAGTTATCTAAAAAAAATTGTTGGAAATGAAAAAATTATTTTTGTGAATTTGTTTAAAAAAAATTGTTTAAAACATTTTTCGACCACGGCACCGCAAGGCACCCTTTGGATATTTTATGAGGACCCCTTTTTGAGTAAGTTTGTGCAAAAAAATCTGATCGAAATTGTTCCGCTAACGGGGGCAACGATACAGTTAGACTATAGCGCTAATTGTTAATAACTAAAAATAACAGCTTTGTAATAAATTAATGACAAAAATCTCTTCAGAACACTGAAGAAGGTATTTGAATCTTGATTTTGTCACTTTTTGAATTTCATAATAATCATTTTTGATCGAGTTATGAAGCCTTGAAAATGGCCATTTTCGCATTTTTCAAATTTTTAATCGCGTATAACTCGACAACAGTCAATTTTAGAGAAAAATGACAAGAGGCCTTTTTTGCTCAGAATGACCCAAGTTATCTAAAAAAAATTGTTGGAAATAAAAAAATTATTTTTGTGAATTTGTTTAAAAAAAAATTGTTTAAAAAATTTTTCGAGCACGGCACCGCCCGGTACCCTGTGGATATGTTATAAGGACCTCTTTTTGAGTAAGTTTGTGCAAAAAAAATCGAATCGAAATAGTTCCGCTAACGGGGGCGACGATACAGTTGGACTATACCGCTAATTGTTAATAACTAAAAATAACAGCTTTGTAATAAATTAATGACAAAAATCTCTTCAGAACGCTGAAGAAGGTATTTGAATCTTGATTTTGTCACTTCTTGAATTACATAATAATCATTTTTGATCGAGTTATGAAGCCTTGAAAATGGCCATTTTCGCATTTTTCAAATTTTTAATCGCGTATAACTCGACAACAGTCAATTTTAGAGAAAAATGACAAGAGACCTTTTTTGCTCAGAATGACCCAAATTATCTAAAAAAAATTTTTTGGAAATAAAAAAATTGTTTTTGTGAATTTTAAAAAATTTTTCGACCACGGCACCGCCCGGCACCCTGTGGATATGTTATAAGGACCTCTTTTTGAGTAAGTTTGTGCAAAAAAATCGAATCGGAATAATTACGCTAGCGGGGGCGACGATACTGCCCGGTCTATAGGTGTTCATCTTCAACTATGGGATTTGAGGTCTGATTCCAATAAAGGCTTCTAATTAGTTTCAGATCTTGGTTATTAATTCCTGCCGTTTTTAATATGTCCATCATCTTGTGTGTTGTACTCTATTAAACGGTTTCTCGTAATCAACCAGACATTTAGTCCAAAGATATATGTTTTTTCTCGTGACACATCCCCCTCCAGGCCGAAACCAAATTTTTTGAGTAGTATGGACATCTATATTAATAACCTGTATGTTTCCTGCAGCCGATTTTGACGATATACATAATTATAAACAAATGTAGATCAAAAAACGGTAAATTTTCGCTTTTTTCGTCTATTACTAAAAAGTGAAGCATTCTAAACAAATTTGAGAACAAGAAACTCATAAATCATATAAAAAAACTTCAATATGGCGTTCGCTGAATATGTATATCCTTATTTGTTGCTTAGAAAATTGCAAAATAAGTCATACATTTTGAGATTTTATAAATAACGTTCATAACTTATGTAAACATTAAGTTAGAACCTTCTTATTAAACGGAATGCTGAGACTTCTTGTGCTTAAATTATATTTTAAATTTCAAAGCAATTGGTCAAATAGTTTAAAAGTTATTTAATTTGTTTATCCCAAATTCATTTTTTTGCAACACTAGAAGTCAGAAAATTATGAGGTTACAGTAATACTTCGGACAGTTTATGAAAGAAGGACATTTATACTATTAACTTAATTAAAAGCAATGACAAAAAGTAATTTGAAACAGTGTAAAATTATTTTGCGAAAACATGTCGACTTATGCTTACTTATAAACAATTAGAATAACTTTTTAACCGTTACCCGTAGAAAAATTATTTTTTCATATTTAGAAAGACTGAATTTTTATACACATTTAGAAAGAAAAACAACTGTCCTAGGTCAATTAGGGACTTAGGGACGAAGTTAGCCCCCCCTTTTTTAATTCACATGTTCTTTAATAATTCTAATGTTCTTTAGTAATTTTTTTAAATTAAATTAATAGTGTAAATCTTCTTCTTTCATAAACTATCCAAAGTATTACTGTAACTTCATCATTTTCTGACAAAGTGTTGCAAAAAAAATTAATTTCGGATTCTTCTTCTTAAGGTGCCTATCCGTTCCGGATGTTGGCGACCAGCATGGCTATCCTAACTTTGCTTGCTGCTATTCTGAATAGTCCGGTTGTCGATGTATTAAACCACTTTCTCAGGTTTTGAAGCCACGATATTCTTCTTCTCCCTGGTCCTCTCTTTCCAAATACCTTGCCTTGAAGAATGAGTTGCAACAAGCCATATCTCTGTTCATTCCTCATAACATGGCCAAGATATTCTAGTTTGCGCTCTTTGATTATGTTAATAATCTCGCATTCCTTGCCTATTCTACGTAGAACCTCAATATTAGTCACACGATCCACCCACGAAATTCTCAAAATGCGCCTGTAACACCACATCTCAAATGCCTCGAGTTTTCTCAAAGAAGCCTCGGAAAGTGTCCAGGCCTCTACTCCGTATAATAACGTAGAAAATACATAGCATCTGATGATAGAGATTTTGGTAGCAAGAGGTAAATCGTGGCTTCTGAAAAGAGACTTCATCATTATGAACGCTGATCTCGCTTTTCCTATGCGTTGTTTTATTTCACTTGAGTGGTCCCACTGGCTGTTTATGTTGGTACCAAGGTATGCGTAGCTGTCGACCCTGTCAATTAGTTGTTGGTTAACCAAAAGCTGTGTATTTAATATTTCGCGCTTACTGACTACCATATACTTTGTTTTTTTCGTATTGAGATCAAGTCCGTATTCTCTACTTATATCTGATATGCGCGACATTATTCTTTGCAAACCATCTAGACTGTCTGCAAAAACTACAGCGTCGTCGGCATATCTAATGTTGTTCAGACGCACTCCGTTGACTAATACGCCTTCCTGTAGTTCTCCCAGCGCTTGCTCGAAGATACATTCAGAGTATATATTAAACAGCACCGGGGACAGGATGCATCCTTGCCTCACTCCTCTATCTATGGAGACTGCCTCTGTTAATTGGTCTTCCACTTTAATATTGGCAGTTTGGTTGTAATACAAATTATATATGATTCTCAAGTCTCTATCATCTACTCCCGCTTCTTTCAAGATGTTTATGAGTTTATCATGTTTTACTCTATCAAACGCCTTTTTGTAGTCGATAAAACAAATATACACTTCACAGTCAACATCCCTGCATCTTTGCATAAGCACTTGGACAGCGAATAGAGCCTCTCGGGTGCCTAAGGCATCGCGGAATCCAAACTGCGTCCATGATATCTGTTGTTCGCATTTTTTATATATTCTGCCATGTATCACCTTCAGAAACGTTTTGAGTAAGTGGCTCATTAGGCTAATTGTTCTGTAGTCTTCACATGTTTTGGCATTTACTTTTTTGGGTAAAGTTACGAAGGTCGACTTTAACCAGCTTTGGGGTATTTTTCCAGTTACGTATATTTTGTTGAATACGGTTGTTATCCATTTTATTCCTTGTTCATCCATAAGTTTTAGGAATTCTACATAAAACTGGTCAGGCCCTACAGCTTTACCATCTTTAGTTGTTTTAATAGCTGACGTGACTTCTTCAATGGTAATCGGGGGTCCTGTTTGGCATTCAATGTCTTCAATGGTATTCTGCCTTTCATCTGCAAAAGTTACTTCCACATATTTCTTCCACGTGTCTAGTTTTTCTTCCACACTTAACAGTGGTTTGCCTTGGTTATCTGCCAAACACCCAACTCTTCTAGGTTTGTATAAGCCTGCAGCTTCTTTAACTTTTTTGTGCATATTGAATGAATCGTGTTTATGTTGCAATTGCTGGATTTCCGCACACTGTTCTCTTAGTCGTGTATCCTTAGCTATTCTAATTGCTTTTTTGATATCTTTATCTATTCTTTTGTATAATGACATGTCCTGATCTTTGGACTTTCGCCTCTCTTCCATCATATCTAAAATCTCGTTTGTCATCCACGATTTCTTCTTTATTTTTGGTGGTTTGAGGAATTTCTCACGTATGTCTTGTGAAACTGTATGCAACTTTTCTATCTCCTGGTCCATTACATCCGATTGAATAACGGTATTCAAGTTGTTCTGTATATACCGTTTTACACTCTGTTCTGTGTTTTGGTCTTTTAATAGCCTTATGTCGAATTTTGGATTGACACTACGTCTAACCTTCTTTAGCCTGAGCTTAATTTTGCCAATCAGTGGGTTATGGTCTGACTTGATATCAGCTCGGATAATTTCGGATAAACAAGTTAAATAACTTTTAAACTATTTGGCCGATTGCTTTGAAATTTAGGGTATGATTTAAGCACCGGAAGTCTCAGTATTCTGTGTAATTAATTTTTTAAGTTAATTTTTACATAAGTTATGAATATTTATAAAAACTCAAAATTTATGATTTATTGTGCAATTTTCTAAACAACCACTAAGGACAGACATATTCAGCGAACACCATATTGAAGTTTTTATACAATTTATGAGTTTCTTACTCTCAAATTTGTTTAAAATGCTTAACTTTTTGGTAATAGACAAAAAAGCGAAATGTTACCGTTTTTTGATCTTTATTTGTTTATAACTATGTATATCATCAAAATCGGCTACAGGAAACATATAGGTTATTATTATAGATGTCCATACTACACAAAAAATTTGGTTTCGGCCTGGAGGGGGTTGTGTCACCAACAGGATATTTTTTTTCCTTATTTCTCTGAACTAATTCGTATATGTCGCAATTGACGTTTTTGCATCTGCATCAATTGGGACGTACTGAGAACAAAGCCTTCAACATTGAATCAACAAAGAAAACCGACAGAAGGCCATTAGAACCAATTACAATTGCTGACAACGTGACCAAGAAATACGAAATACCAACGTGACGAATAACTAACCGGTTTATCAAGCAGGTACAATCCCGATTTTGTTTCAGAGAGATCAGAACTCTGAAAGACCGGAATTTATTTTGAAACACAAAGCAACACAGAAATGGCCTTGCATGATGAGGAAGAATCCAATAATAGCCCGATCAAAGAACAATATGAACCCAAAAAAAATAAAGGAATGATGAAAATTTGGGAATAGGTAGTTGAAATTGTCTATTATTATATAAGAACAAGTTTACAATTCTACATCACCTCCATTTTACAAAAAAAATATACACTTTGAAAGTGTATATTTCACTTCTCGGGGGTGAAAAGTGTACACTCAAAATAAGTCCGGAATTGGATAAAATGACTAATTCTAAACAACTTTTGTTTTATAGAGTTTTTTCGCTAAGTCAATACTTTTCGAGTTATTTGCGAGTGAATATATTCATTTTTAACAAAAAAAAAACATGTTTTTGAAAGGTTTTTCGGAGATAACTCAAAAAGTAAGTATTTTATCGAAAAAAATATTTTTAGCAAAAATATAGGTTATAAAAAATTGAGTTGTAGCCAATGAAAAGTAGGTTCTTCTTCGTCAAATTCCAAATCTAATATTTCAATGTGAAATAACCCAAAAACGGAGCACTTTTCGGGGAAAATTAGTTTTAACTTTTTGTAGTGTTTAAAAAAAGGTTTATTTTTGTTTTAAAACAAACTTTTAACATTAAAATTAAGTGAGTTACGTTCAAAATATTGTTGGTTCCTTTTATTTTTTGGTAAAAAAAATCGCGAAAATCACCCCCTAATTAGCATCACAAATAAATTTTATCATTACCACTTGACAAGTTACGTTGTTTATGTGTTATTTATATGATCTGTAAGTTTCATCGGTTCAAAGTGCTTATTTTTGAAAAAGCTGTAGTTAAAATGGCTTAAACGAGTAACTAATCACAAGTTTAGGCAAATTTTGAACAGCCATAGCATAAACAATTTTTGTCTAACAAGAAAACAAAAAATCAAAAATTTTCAGAAAAGCAAAAACGAACATTTTATTACTCTTTGAGATTTTTGGTATTACTAATAATTTTTAAGTTAATTCCATAAAAAATTCCATTTTATTCGAAATAAAAAAAAAACGTTTTATTTTAAACCCAATTTTTTTCAAAAATGAGCACTTTGAACCAATGAAACTTATAGATAATATAAACAATAGATAAGTAAAGTAACTTGTGAAGCGTTAACGATTAATTTTATTTAAGAAGCTAATTGATTTTGTTAGCAAAAAATAAAAAAGACCAGCAATATTTTGAGCGTAACTCACTTACTTTTAATGTTAGAAGTTTTTTTAAAAAACAAAAATAAACCTTTTTAAGAACACTTAAAAGTTGTAATGAATTTTCCCCGAAAAGAGCTCCATTTTTGGGTTATTTCAAATTGAAATATTCGATTTGGAATTTGACGAAGAAGAACCTACTTTTCATTAGCTACAACTCTGCTTCTACTGGGTCTACAGACCTCATGCATACACCATTTTTTTCAAGTTTTTATAAGCTATATTTTGCTAAGAATAATTTTTTCGCTAAAATACTTACTTTTTGAGTTATCTGCGAAAAACCGTCTAAAAGCATGTTTTTTGTTTGTTAAAAATGAACATATTCACTCGCAAATACAAACTCAAAAAGTATTAACTTAGTGAAAAAACTCTATAGTACAAAAGTTACTTAGAATTAGTCATTTTATAAATTTCAGACTTATTATATTTTATATTTCTTAGTATAACTTAGTATATTTTTTCACCCCCGAGAAAATATTTTTCACTCCGTATTTCCCAATTTTTGTAAAATGGAGGGGATGTAGAATTGTAAACTTTTTCTTATGTAATAATAGACAATTTTAATTACCTATTCCCAAATTTTCATCCTTCCTTTATTTTTTTGGAGGTCTTCGTAAAATTTTGTGTTCCCTGATCGGGCTATAATGAAAATATATCAAAAGACAGCACTAAAAGTGTATATCTTTATCAATTATTTGATGTTAATAGGGTTGATGAAGGAATTACTAAACAAGAATGGTGTCAATAATTGAACCCACAGAAAGTATGTACTCGAGTAAACACTTTCAAAGAAGCTGTGGAGAAATATAACCTATAATCTGTAACCAACATAGAGTTGGTTAAAGAAAAAATTCTGAAGGAACATTAACTAAATGATTTTATTGCAGAAACAAATTGAAAATGAAGACAAAGTCATTATTGTATTTTGCTGGGATAGAGACTCATTTGCTCATAATAGCTACAAACACCGGATTAAAATGAAAACAAATGTGAGTTGAAAATTATATATAGTTAAATCAACTTACTGGTAACGGACAAAGCTTATTATTTACTTTCACTAACACGTTTGGAGGAAAACAATCTTCTTGCTCACAACTCGTTTCCAACAAACAAAATCTCATTTGTACTTGTTTTATATAATCACATGTTCCAGGCCTGGTATCCCTACTGCTTGCTATATCGGTCGCTTGCTGGGGGGTTAAACTAAAGTAAAAGTTGCCTTCTTGCATCCTAGAAATACAAGTAATAATAATTATTGTAAAAAACTTTAGTTTGCAGGTAATTTCAATATATACAGTAACCGCCACGCTACTTGACACATGGGTACATTGGGCTAATACAGTCCTGGACGCTTCACTTGTTGCACTGTTTACTTTTATGTCTAGTGTGAACGTCAGAAAATGTATAGAAACCAATATCACGGTTCTTAGACATTTACTACGGTTGCCTATTTCGACTAACGAATGAACACTAAGACCACGATTACGTCACGAGAGTACAGTAATTTGAATCGTAATGTGATTAATCGGTATTTTTATGTCTTTGATGTATGGAAAATAGTAATAGTACATGTGGTGAGACCGCTCCCGTCTGAAAAAAAATTCTGATTCGGTTTCTTTGTGGATTCCTATTCAAAAATGTCCCCTTTAAACAAATCTGAAGGGTGCCGGGCGGAATTTTTTGGGCAGAAATTGTTTAAACAATTTTTTTAAACAAATACAAAATATCATGTTTTTTTGCTCTGGAACATATATTTTTAGATTTTTTGGGTCAATCTAAACAAGAAAGGTATCTTGTAATTTTTCCCATAAATTGATAGTTTTGGAGTTATAGGCGATTTAAAATCTGAAAAATGCGAAAATACGCATTTTCGAAGTTTAAAAACTCATATTTAAATTAGTATTTTTGAGGTTGTCAGATACTTAGATTGAAGACTGAACATTCAGCTTCAAGATTCCGAAGAGTGATCGCGTCTAACTTTAATTTATACCTTTGTTTTTTAATTGTTAAATATGCGTGTTTATCCTATTTTTTTGCCGGTGCGGCGCGCTCCATTTCAAAAATCTCCTATTTTCCTCCGAAAAATATTTTTTCTAGATTCTTTGTGATATTCTAAATAAAATAAGTTTCTTGCCATTTTATAAGCGATTTAAAATCCGAAAAATGACATAAAAACGCATTTTCGGATTTTAAATCGCTTATAACTTTAAAACTATTAACTTTTGAGAAAAATGTCAAGGAACTTATTTTATTTAGAATGTCCCAAAGAATCTAGAAAAAATATTTTTCAGAGGAAAATAGGAGAATTTTGAAACGGATCGCGCCGCACAGGAAAAAAATCGGATAAACACGCATATTTAACAATTAAAAAACAACGGTATAAATTAAAGTTAGACGCGATTACTCTTCAGAATCTTGAAGCTAAATATTTAGTCTTCAATTTAAGTATCTGGCAACCTAAAAAATACTAATTTGAATATGAGTTTTTAAGCCTCAAAAATGCGTATTTTCGCATTTTTCAGATTTTAAATCGCCTATAACTCGAAAACTATCAATTTCTGAGAAAATTTACAAGATACCTTTCTTGTTCAGAATGACCCACAAAACTCAAAAATATATGTTCCGGAGCAAAAAATCGTGATCTTTTGTATTTGTTTAAAAAAATTGTTTAAACAATTTCTGCCCAAAAATTCCGCCCGGCACCCTTCAGATTTGTTTAAAGGGGACATTTTTGAATAGGAATCCACAAAGAAACCGAATCAGAAATTTTTCCAGACGGGAGCGGTCTCACCACATGGACTATAAAGATAGTTGTGAAATAAAGATGTTTAGTGGATACCTAATTATGAAAAACTGTCGATATTTGGGTGGTTTGGTACTTAAAATTAATCAGGGGACCGGTTGTTCATGTTTATCCAACGGCTAATGCAAGATTTATGGAAATCTAGGACTTTAATCTCCATTCTACACTGACAATTTGTAGCTTGTACTGAATTTCCATCAATACTGGATTAACTATTGAATACATACCGTCCTTAGAAGTCAGCTAGGATTATGTGAATTAGAAATACTTATATAATTTATTGTAAGAATTTAAATAATAGGTAATAAACTGGGCCACACTACAGCCTGTACCTGGCGTTCTAAAATTTCATCAATATTATTATTACGTTAATACATAATGAAATTTTAACGTTTTAACGCTTTCTTAAGTCTCTCCACCACAGTAGTCTAAGAGCTGGGAGCGGATTTTGTGCGTGATAAGTAATATGGAAAAACTATACGGGGATATGTTGAATTAGTTGGGTACATGACTTTCACCAACGGTCGGAAACCAGAGTGGGGGCCGAGGGTAGTTATGAGGGGTCAAAGTCGCGGTTTTATTTTTTTTATGACGCTCATGATCGAGATAGTGCACCAAAATTTGGGAATAAGTAGGTCATGACGTACGTAAGTAAAATCTCTAGGGGCGGAACGCTGCGTGTCCGACAAAGGGGTGGGGGTAGGGGTGAATATAAAAAATATAAGGGTTTTTTGCGACGTTCGTGATTGAGATAGTGCACCAAAATTTGGGTATAATTAGACCATGGCATAGATAAGTAAAATCCCCAGAGCCGGAAACCAGAGTGGGGGAGGAAGGTAGTTATAAGGGATCAAAGTCCCGTTTTTTATTATTTTTTTTGTGACGCTCATAATCAAGATAGTGCACCAAAATTTGGGGATAAGTAGATCATGACGTAACTAAGTAAAATCTCCAGGAGTGAAACGCTTCGTGGCCGACAAAGGAGTGGGGCAGGGCTGAATATAAAAAAACGTAAGGGGTTTTTTGCGACATTCGTGATTGAGTGCACCAAAATTTGGGAATAAGTAGACCATGACATAACTAAGTAATATCCCCAGAGGTGGAAACCAGAGCGGCAGACGAGGGTAGTTATAAGGGGTAAAAGTCGCGGTTTTCATTATTTTTTTTTGTGGCGCTCATGATGGAGATAGTGCACCAAAATTTGGGAGTAAGTAGGTCATGACGTAACTAAGTAAAATCTCCAGGGGCGGAACGCTGCTTGGTATACAAAGGGGTGGTAGGCAGGGGTGAGTATAAAAATATATGGGGGTTTTTTTGCCGTTCGTGATCGAGATAGTGCACCAAAATTTGGGAATAAGTAGATCATGACATTACTAAGTAAAATCTACAGGGGCGGAACGCTGCGTGGGGAACAAATGTTGTGCCGGGTCACAAAAAAAATAATACACACTGCGACTTTGACCCCTTAAAACTACCCTCATCCCCAACTCTGGTTTCCGGCTCTGGGGATTTTACTTAGTTAAGTCATGGTCTACTTATTCCCAAATGTTGGTGCACTATCTCAATCTAGCACGTCGCAAAAAAACCCCTTATATTTTTTATATTCACACCTACCTCCACCCCTTTATCGGCCACGCAGCGTTCCACCCCTGGAGATTGTACTTAGTTACCTCATGACCTACTTATTCCCAAATTTTGGTGCACTATCTCGATCATGAGCGTCACAAAAAAATAATAAAAACGGCGACTTTGACCCCTTATAACTACCCTCGTTCCCCACCTCGGGTTTCCGGCTCTGAGGATTTTACTTAGTTATGTCATGGTCTACTTATTCCCAAATTTTGGTGCACTCTCTCAATCACGAACGTCGCAAAAAAACCCCTTATATTTTTTGTATTTACCCCTGCCCCACCCCTTTGTCAGCCACGCAGCGTGCCACCCCTGGAGATTTTACTTAGTTACGTCATGACCTACTTATTCCCAAATTTTGGTGCACTATCTCGATCATAAGCGTCACAAAAAAAAATAATAAAAACGGCGACCCTTATAACTACCCTCGTCCCCCACTCTGGTTTCCGGCTCTGGTGATTTTACTTAGTATGCCATGATCTACTTATTCCCAAATTTTGGTCCACAATCTCAATCACGAACGTCGCAAAAAACCCATTATATTTTTTATATTCACCCCTACCCCCACCCCTTTGTCGGCGACGCAGCGTTCCGCCCCTAGAGATTTTACTTAGTTACGTCATTACCTACTTATTCCCAAATTTTGGTGCACTATCTCGATCATGAGCGTCACAAAAAAAAATAATAAAAACCGCGACTTTGACCCCTGACCCCTTATAACTACCCTCGGCCCCCACTCTGGTTTCCGGCCGTTGGTGAAAGTCATGTACACAACTAATTCAACATATCCCCGTATAGTTTTTCCATATTACTTATGACGCACAAAATCCGCTTCTATCTCTCCGACTACAGTCGGAGTAGGCAACAGTAGTCAATGTCTAAGAACCGTGAAACAATATAAACATAACAAGTTGACAGATTATAGAACAGTTGTTTTTGAAGTTTATATTTGATGTTTATAGTTGTCATTGTGTTAAAGTTGTAAAAGTTCAAAGTATTGTAATATTGTTGGTGTTTTAATAAAGTTTTTCATATCAGAGTAACAATACTATTAACCAATGTATTTTTTGTATTGAAAAACAATTACTTTGAATAGTTTCATGACAGTGATATGACATGCCAGACATTAAAGTCACAGGTGAGAACGGGCCAGATTAGCCAAAGCCTAGAAATTAGGTACCCGTGTGTCTACTAGCGTGGCGCTTACTGTATTTAAACTTTACACATTGCTTAACATCATAAAAAAGAAAAACATGTTTAATATATTACATATAATAAAATAGATAAAAATATTAAAACAGGATATTGCTACCGTGAGCCATTCCATTGCCTCAGGAGTTAGTTTGTGGATTTCGTAACTACCTTGGCTGGTACTGGCTGGACATTCTTGGGTGATGTGGTGAACTGTTTGTTCAGCAGCATTGGATTTGTCACATAGCGGGCTATCTGCAATAACCCATTGGTTTAGTGATTTATTGCATACACCGAGAAGAAAGTCAAGACATAAAAACAATTTTTATGGCCTGACTTTAAAAATACGTCGGCCACGGCAGGTAAAAATCAAAATGTTGTTTTAATAATAAACAAACTGTTACAATTATTAGTGTTTTATTATATAACTTACGAAATATTGTATTATTTAAAAGTTCTTGAAGAACTTCTGTAGGGAATTATACTTTTTCTCAGAGGCTTCTTTAAGTGCGTCACAGTTTTTCGATTTCTTCTAACGCATTAAGTTGGAAGTGACAGAAAAAAAAAAGGTACGTCCGCCATTATACTCATTTATATTATTTATTCTAGTTGTTTATAGATGGCGCTATAATAAAAATGAGTTACGTATAATTTATACCACAATTTATACGACTATACAAATCAAAGAACATACCTTTTTATAAATGCAATAAACATGATTGATTTGTTTTTATACAAAATAATTGCAAATAAAAGGGTTATACTGCAATAACCTTTTCATAAAGGCGCATTTAAATCAAAGCCTACACGAACGAACGAACGAATTCGTTCGTTAACTTTATTGTATTTGTACAGCGAATCGAGCACGACCGAACGAATTCGTTCGCATTCGCACATGTTCCAAGCGATGTCGGTAAGTTAGCGAATCATCAAAGGAAATCGTTGTTCAATGTGGACAGTGGATAAACGGTAGCGAACGAATTCGTTTAGAAGTACTGATTTAATTTATTTACAAACATTAGTTTGAGAGGGTTGTTTATTGTGTAGTCGTGAAAACATAATTTTGCAATATGGAATGGACCAATGAAAAGATACTTCAATAGATATATAGAAATGAAGAATGCCTATGAAACCCGAAATCGAAGCTATATAAAATAATAAACAGAAAAACTGATGCTTGTTTTAACATTTCTTTAGTAATGGGTTTTGATGTCTCTGAACTAAAAAAATGAATTAACTTCTGGCATCATTTAGACGAGAAAGACAAAAAGAGGGTTCGAAGTGGTTTGCTTTTAAAAGCCTAATATTTTTATTGGATAAATTTCAACCCAGAAATACTAATGAGGTAAGAAAATTAAATTAATTGCTAAAATTAATTAAAAGCAAATTTATTTTGATACACCAATTTTACAATTTATTATTTGAACATAATATAGTCATAATACCAAGAGCAAGCAACTTTTTCAAAGAAGAATTTTAAGAAAGCTGGTTCTTTAATATATTATTCTCTATGCTCCCTCAAACAGTGTATAATACCTGCTACCTGGCTGCTGATACAGATTGCGTTCATTAGTTCGAAGCACATTACAGGTACCTACCTAAATATATTGAAGATAATTTTTTTTGTCATTACTTTTTGTCATTTTTAGAAATACGAATACAAATATTCTGTCAGTAATTTATATGCTAAAGAGTGTTACGTTTGACCTGTGCTCTTGTACGAAATGGAAGCATGGACGTTACAGGCCAGTTCCATTAACAAATTTGAAGTGTTTGAAATGTGGTGCCTACGTCTAATGCTTAGGATATCATGGACGGACAGAGTCAGAAATGATTAAATACTAAGAAGAGCGGCTTTACAGGATAAGGAACTTTTTTTAATTGTGTTAAAAGTAAAAAGACTGCATACTTTGGGCACATATTACGAGGGGCACATATACACTTTTCAGCAACTAATACTCGACGGAAACATAGAGGGTAAGAGGGGTATGGGAAAAAGATGTCATGGCTGCGTAATCGCCACCGCCAGTGGGCAAGAATCCACGGCTATAAAATGCTTTGCAATGCTGCTAAAAACAGTAATATTTTATAAACAAGACAATGTACGGTGGACGCCTACGCAGAAATGTACGGCATCTTAAGAAGAAGAAGAAATATGAATTTATAATTGCTAGACATTTTTGGGCGTTTTATTTATCTCAAACTTTAGTTGATAATGCCAGATTTAAATAAAATATTAATAAATAAAACTTATCATCAAAATTTTCAATAAAATAATAAAAAATACCTGGATAAATTATTTTTGAGCCTGGAAATAATTTTTATTTTATTTTAATTATTGAAATCAAATTTTTTAAATTAAATAATTATAGAATAGAGACAGGACAAAATGAAATTATTGAAGTCGTATCAAAATTTATACTTATATTTATGAATATGAAATATTTTTTTCCTTACAGAACACACATTGCATTTTATAAGCTATTATTGTATTTAAATTTACCCAACCAGAAACACGACAATAAACTTAAACATAATGTGTGACTGGCCCATCTTAAATACATCTGCGGGCAATATGCACTCCCGATCATCAACGAATGCGAACGTTCGCTTCAATGTAAATGGCCCTACTTTGTAGCGAACGAATGACCAACCGAACACCAACGAATTCGTTCCTTCGTTCGTTCGTTCGTGTTCGCTTTGATTTAAATGCGCTTTAATATTTGGCTGATAACGATTCTGACAACTGTCAGATTTAACTAAAATGTCATGCAATAATTCTCTACATTCTTAAAATCATATATGAAGTTAAAAATTAATGCCACACTTAAAGACTGAGAAGAACTTTACGATTTTAGTCGTGTATAGATAAATATGTAATAGGTAAATAATTTTTTTCCGATTATAGCGCCATCTATCAACAACTAGAATAAATGTGTATATTCACGGACGTACCTTTTCTTCTGTCACTTGTGGCGCACTGAAAAAACCTCTGAGAAGCACCATATAATCAGCCCACGCGGCCTGAAGCATACATTTTTCTAGCCCTGTTCCGAAAAGGTTAATAAGATACTTTAAAAGAACAAGATGTTCATTTTATCAAGTTTTTTGGCAAAAGTAACTGTTTCTGACTGTTAGTTTATAATTTAGTTTAAACGTACTAGGATGGAATATCTCAGTAGTGTACACTCTTCGCTTGGGTATAACCAATAAAAAGTCATTATAGGTTTTAGAATAACATTATTCATTGCGTTTTGGAGGAGCTTTTGGAGAAGCCACAAGGTCATTTTTACTAGTCGTAGGCATTTGTCATGATAGCACAACTGGATTGATAAACGAAAGCTGAAAGATGGCGGTCTTCTTCAAATATAAAAATGACATTCGGCAGATCCCTAATTAGTAAAGGTAGATCAGAATCATCGCACAGAAGAACAAGGAAACAAGGTCGCATTTCAAAGAGAATAAAATATTGCACTAATATTGATGATCATCTTCCAATTGAAAAAGGTGGGGGAAATATATGTGTTCGCTGTAAAAATCTTAAAAAAGAACAAAAATTATGTGTCGTCAGTGTTAAGTAGCACTTTGTATTGAATGTTCTACTCTCTATCACACAGAATATTTTCCAGTTGCTTTATTACTTACTTTATTACCATACTATTGCTTTATTACTGGGACATATTTGCCCCATTATTCATTACTGCTGGGATAAATACGTCCCAGTTTCAAAAACTAGTTTATGCTAAAATTTCAAATTCAAGATTTATGTTTTCTAACTCCATATAACAGATAATTTTAAAATGGAAGATATTTAAAATGGAAGATTATAAGGGTTAAGTCTTTAAAGAACTCATCCCCATCTTAGTTAAGACAGTCATGGCTGTCGATGAATAGAAGTCGATAGTTGATCTAATTGGACAAGACAATAATCAACTATGAGATACTGGCAACGATATAGAAATAATACAGTACTTAGTCATAAAATCATATCGTGAAAAGAGTCCGCACGAAAAAAGTTTTTGAAGATTTCCAATAGGTGGCAACACGGTGTTTACCGTACTATAATAACGAAAACTATTCACGCTCATAGCAGACCGTCCGTGTAAGGGTAAAACATGATTTACCTTAACAGCTCTCTGTGAGGATTTTTTAATTCAAATCCAACCATTTTAGAACGTTTTTATTCTACTGGGAGAATATACCTCTGTATTTCAGGCAGAGATTTTTGCAATCTTCAAGTGTGCAAGAGAAAACAACTTAAGGGCATTCGAACTGCAGTGGGTTAACATTTGCACAGATAGCCAAGCAGTCATTGGGGCTCTTATAAGCCCTAAGGTGAACTCTAGGCTAGTGCGGGAATGTCGACAAGAACTTGAAAGACTGGCGCAACATAACAGTGCTATACTGACTGGTATGGGTTCCAGGTCATCGGGGTATATACGGCAACGAAAGAGCTGATGCATTTGCCAGGAGAGCATCAGCTAAAAAATACCTGGGTCCAGAGCCGGCCGTGGGAGCGCCAAAAAGCACCGTCCGCGAACGTAAAAAACCTGGATCCGAAGCCAACACAACTCACACTGGGAGGTTATACCCGGTTAAACACATGGCAAGGTGTATATCGGACGGACATGTGCTAGTAGGGCTGAATTACTGCTGAAAACAAGCAGGAATCAGCTCAGAGTCATAACAGGTTTCCTTACTGGGCATGCGCCAGTGAAGGGTCACCTGCATACAATGGAGCTGTTTCATCGAGACTTGAGCTGCAGACTCTGTAACAGAGAACCTGAAACAGTAAACCATATCTTGCATGGTCGAAGGCGGCAAACAATTTTCGGAGACATAGGCAAACACTTTTGAAGCGACTCAAAATATATATGGCAGCCACCCACTAGACCTGTATAAGCTGGTACAGGGTTCCAGAAATGTGGAATGGGTTTCATAAAGGAATGGAAGATGTAAAATAAGCCAAGTGGCTGCAGTACGACCTGTTCACAACAGACGGCTTCCAGGGAAAAAACCGTATTAGAAAAATTTAGATTTGTTGTGCAGGAGTATAAATCGGATGCATAAATATTAGCATTCATCAGGTTAAAGCACAAGATTAGAGATCTTTGAAAAACTTTGTAGTTTCTAGTCTTTAATTCCTTCACAAAAATGTAATTATGTATACGCGTAAAAATATAGTGTGTGATTATTATTATAAAATGTACATATCTTACCTTTGATTACTATGAGGAACTAAGGAAGAAGGTTTCACCAAGTCAGCTAGAACGTCATAAAATGGTAACCTTCGTAATGTTACGTCAGGGTGAATAGGGAAATTTCCTGTTAATACATTTTGTTGTTGCTGTTTTGTTTGAGAATACTGAGGGTAGGGGGAATAAATATTTTGTTGGTACATGGGTGGTTGGCGAGCAGCCTGAAACAGAACAATTAATTTTAATATTTTAAAACGTCAACATGTATTATGTTATCAAATACCCTCTTCGACAAAAATAAAGATCTAAAATTTTTTCCATTGTATTGGGACCGTGCAAGTTCGGCAAAGCGACCTCTATTTCTACGCTCTGTACTTTTATTCGCGCCTTTAATTATATTGGCCAATTATATTAGTCCTGGTTGCTGGATAATTGTCAAGACCATAGTCCAAAAAAATAATAAGAAGAAAAAATAAGATGCAGGTTATGTTTAGCAAACGTAAACAATTGTATGTAGTAAATAAAATCAGTTATTAAAATGCAGTACTGCAAGCAAAATACAATTAATTAAATTTACCTTTATATAATAATTGCATATCATATCAATATTGTGGAGCAATATATAATTTTTCTGCGTCAATGACAGAAGGTATGAAATATACGTCAAATTGACAATTTCAATTGACAATATGAATTATTTAAGATAGTTGCAATATTTCTACGCGACTCGCGCACGGTCGTTTCTCGTTTCCCTGTCCAAGTACTTGCACACCGCGAATACATTTTTTAACAATTTATGGCATTAAACATTGTATACCCTTTTAAAGGGTCATTCATTTAGGGGTACTTTTTTTGGTGGGGATTTGATGGGAGGTCGTGCATGAATAGTATCAGCTGACTTTACGTTTTTATTAAGTATTGTTTGACATTTCATCCTGGAAAGACTTAGCCCGGCACAGCATCTAGAAATGTTTCAGCTGTATTACGAAAATATGCGTTCTATGAGGAATGTGTTTCGTGCGCTCAAAGCAACTTATGATCCACATAATTGGCCTACCGAATGGACAATCGCTATAACTTCAGTAAGTTTGAAACACAGTTTTCATTACTGGATAACACGCGAAGAAATAGACCACATTCAGCACGTACTGAAGAAAATATAGCGGCGGTAGCGGATGGAATACGCGAAAATAACGAAGAATCGATTCGTCGCCGTTTACAACAGCTTGGTTTGTCGTATACAACATATTGGCGTATTTTACGTAAGGATGTTGGTTTAAAAGCATACAAAATTCAATTAGTGCAAGATCTGAAGCCGATTTACCTTCCGAGTCGTTACCGTTTCAATAGATGTGCTCTTGATAAGCTTGCAGAAGATCCACTGCTTTCGAAAAAAAAAAATTCTTTCCGATGAGGCCCATTTTTGTCTTAACGGGGACGTGAATAAACAAAATGCCCATATTTGAGGTGATTGGCAACCCGAAGAGGTTCAAGAGTTGCCATTACATTCAGAAAAAACAACTGGTGTCGTTTATGGACCGGTGGAATCGTCGATCCATATTTGGTGCCTGAAATTCTAGCTCTTGGTCACGACGATATTTGGTTACAACAAGATGGTGTCACTTGCCATACAGCCCGTGAAAGCAAGGCTTTACTGCGAGAACGATTCGGTGAGCAATTTATTTCACGCTTCGGACCAGTGAATTGGTCGCCTATATCTTGTGACATCATATCTCTAAACTTTTTCCTTTGGAGCTACCTAAAGTCCAAAATCTACATGAATAAATCAGCTACGATTGAGGTATTGGTGGCCAATATTACTCGAGTCATTGCTCAAATACCAATCGAAATGCTCGAACGCGTCATCGAGAATTAGAACTTCAGAATGCACCTCTTGCCATCAGAATGCAGTCACGGCCAACATAACAAAATTCATTTTTTTCATTGTTTTTCTTTTTGAAAAAAGTACCTCTAAATGAATCACCCTTTACATGTACAATAGATATGTCACTGGAAAACACCTTATAACGTCAAAACGAAGGTTTTGTTAAATATCTTCTTCTTCCTCTATATTGGCAATTTTGCTTGTTCATTGGCGGGTATTGAATGAAGTTTGAATGACTTTTCGTCTCATGTATTTGAGCATTTTCTGACTCTCGTAGTTTTTAAAACATTTTTTTTTTGCATAGAACAAGAACGAGTAAACCCTTTGTTTGCAGTGCGCAGGTACCGACCGCGCAGTATTCAAATCTGTATTACTCCGGTAATATTGCTCTAATTTACTTTAAATTTGGTGTGAATAACTCTTGAAGTACAATACTTTCATATGGAATAGATTAGATTTTGTGAGGTAGGTCATGCAGCCTCACCGCACTTCGACCTATAAAGATCTTTTGTGCATACCTTAATATAGTTATACTTCTGATGAGTTGATAGCCTCCTAGGTGACTTGTTTCCTATGTCAGAGGGCGCTAGAGTGACCTCGTCTAGGAATTTTAGCCGTTTGTAGAACAGTGCTACGCAGGTGCATAGTATATGTTCAGCCGTTTCTTTTTCGTTGTCACAGAAACGACAGTTCTCACTATCTGACTTGCCCATCTTTTTGAGATGATATCTTAGAAGGCAGTGACCAGTAAGAAGTCCAGTGACCATTTTGATATATGAGCCCTTTTGCTTGCCTTTGTCTTGGTGTGTTAGACCGATATAGTTGTAGTTGATTGAGTTCACAGGTCCGAAGTTCCTCTCTGGTGTGGCTTTTCGATAGTCCACAGACGGGTTCTGAACCTTGGAATGGGGTATTAGCCCCTTCTTTTGCGACGCTATTAGCTTCATAATTGTTGCAATTCTCTTGTGACCTAGCACCCACATCAACGTTAATTTGTTGCGTTCCGCCAGCTTCTCGAGGGATTGTTTACAGACCCAAACCAACTTTGACTCACAAGTAAATGACTTAGCAGCCTTCAAGGCAGCAAGACTGTCTGATAAAATAAAGACTTTGCCCTATGAGTGTCTCGTTTCAGACATTCTTGGGCACTTATAGTCTAAGATCCGATATAAGGTCGAACTGCACCGATCTGCTTAATAAAAAAAAAATTATTTTATATGTAAATTAGTATGTTAAACATTATAAAAAACAAGGGGTGCCTGATATAATCCTGTTCTGACTATAATTAATTAATAATTAAAAAATGATTTTTTTTTATAAATTTGACTGACGTGTTTAACAAAAAAAATTAACACTATCGGTAAGTGCAAAGCCTATAGGATATGTAAAAATAGGGGTACCTGTAAAAAGCCTGTTATAAATGGGGGTTGCCTAATTTTTAAAATTTTACAGCGTCTACTTATGAATAATTGGACATGTGTAAAACTTTGTTATTACTAATTTTACGAAAAAAAGTTATTCTTTATAAAAAGTTCTGCATGATGTAAATCATATGATTCAACCATCAGATGTCAAATTTTGTCAATCTTATACGAGTTATATAAAAAAATGTTAATTTCGGTCAAGAGTGACTTCGACCTTTCGAATATTGTTATTATGAAACGGTATTAATAATCAAAAAATATGTATTAGTGCGCAATTACATCATTATAATTAAAAAAAAATTTGCAAATTTTTTCGAAATTAGATTCTAAACTTCATTTTTATTTCTTACAAGTAGGATAACTGTTTTATTATCAATTTTGCGAAAAAAAGCAATTGTTCATAAAAAGCTTTGAATTGTCTAAAACCTAAGGTGCAGCCATCATCAATTTTATAAATTTTATACGGGGTATATCAAAAAATATGGGAAAAAAGTTATTCAGCATTAAAAGTATGTTGCAATATAGAATTATATCCTTAAAATTGGAATAATCTGAAATATAAAAGTATGAAACAACTCTTGAGAGAAATTCATTGGCAAAATTGGCAAAAAAAAGGAAAATCACTGGCAAAAGCTCGCAATATATTAGGAACTTATATAATTACAAGTACTATGAAATATCCAATAATTTGGAAATATATTTACATTAGATTAATTAAAAAAAACTGTAAACATTAAATATTGAAATATATTATAATATATTTTTCAATACAAATCCTAAAATCGGTCAGGAATTTAGACATTTTTGACAACTTTTTTGAAAGGAACGTTCGATATTTCCATATATTTAGCTGTTGCCTGGAAACGAAAAATATCTGTATGGAAATCTTATTTTCTTACAGGAATTTCCTGTAAGGTATAGTATACTGTACAACAAATAAGAAAAAACGACATATTTCTCACGAGCGCAGACATTTGTTGGCACGAGCCGAGGAACTAGGCGAGGGCCGCAAATCAAGCGAGGTACACTGTACTTTTTCTATGGATGCGGTTTTGTCAAGAGTTCAAACTTCAAAATTTAATAGTTTAGGTGCTTTTAGGTATATTATATGCACAAATTGAAATAAAATCATCATATTTCCGACTTACTGTATCCTTCTTTCTTTAATTGTAATTTCAACTTCCTTCTCTTTACCTATTCTTCGCAGTACCTATTCTTCTCAGTACTTCATCGTCCGTAACTCTATCTACCCAGGAAACCCTCACAATTCTTCTATATGTCCACATTTCAAAGGCGTTAAGTCGTCTCATTGTCTCCACATTTAACGTCCATGGTCCATAACTTATGGTTTTGAATAATAAAATTCTTGTACTGAATAAAATATCTTTAATAATTATTTTTTATTTTTAATTTGAAATTTTTGACAACTGACATTGTTCATTTATATTTACATCCTTGAAAAAGATAAACGTTTCAAGTAACTATGTGTTGCTTTCTGGTTGCAATTTATAACGATATTTAAATGCTTTATTTATAATGAATAATATTAGGTCTGGATCCCGCGTATGAAAAAAAAAGTTGATTAATAGCAAGCTGAAAATTTGTTAATAGCTTAAGGGTGTCTAGTCGGACAAACTTTGATATATGGGAACACTGGAACAGGGGAAGTTTTAATTGTGGAACAGGTTAAAAATTTGAAACGGTCAGACCACGAAAACGGCACATGTATTTTGTCCGACAGAACAGACTTAAACTCTCCGAACAGAGATTAAACTCTCATGCAAAAATCAGACTGCTATTTATCACCAAATGGGCGTTTTAATGAGTGGAACATGTAGAATATGTCAAATGACAGGAATTATGACAGGTGATAAATAGCAGTCTGATTTTTGCATGAGAGTTTAATCTCTGTTCGGAGAGTTTAAGTCTATTCTGTCGGACAAAATAAATGTGCCGTTTTCGTGGTCTGACCGTTCCAAATTTTTAACCTGTTCCACAATTAAAACTGCCCCTGTTCCAGTGTTCTCATATATCAAAGTTTATCCGACTAGACACCCGTAACCTAATAACAAATTTTCAGCTTGCTATTAATCAACTTTTTTTTTCATACGCGGGATCCAGACCTATATATGAGCGCACTGATAACCGGCAAAATAACGCAAAAGGTGGAAAACATATTAAATTGTAAGATAAAAAGTGATGAACCTAGTGGAGATGTTAAATTTAGCGATAGTAACTTATAGATTGACATTATATTGATTGTTTTCCACCTTTAGACGTATCGGACGAGTTTGAGAAATGCCACTGTCACAGTGACAGTTTTAGTTGACATACTCCTCTGATACGTCTAAAGGTGGGAAAAAATCAATATAATGTCAATCTATAAGTTACTATCGCTAAATTTAACAACTCTACTAGTTTTGTTCCCTTTTATCTCACAATTTAATATGTTCTCCATCTTTTGCGCTATTTTGCCGGTTATTAGCACGCTCATCACTGTATACATATATTGCGAGTTTTTGGCAGTGATTTTCCCTTTTTGCCAATTTTGCCAAGTTGGCCGACTTTGCCAATGAATTTCGCTTAAGAGATTTTTTATACCTTTATATATTTCAGAATATTTCAAATTATAAGGATATTCTTCTATATTGCAACATATATTTAATACTGAATGGAGCGAAATTCAAATTTTTTTTATATACCTCGTATAAAGTATATAAAATTGATGATGGCTGCACGTTAGGTTTTAGACAATTCAAAGCTATTTATGAACAATTGCTTTTTTCGCAAAATTGATAATAAAAGAGTTATCCTACTTGTAAGAAATAAAAATGAAGTTTTGCAAGTTTTTTTTTTTAAATATAATGATGTAATTCCGCACTAAAACATATTTTTTGATTATTAATACCGTTTTATAATAACAATTTTCGAAAGGCCGAAGTCACTCATGGCCGAAATTAACATTTTTTGACATAACTCGTATAAAATTGACAAAATTTGACATTTGATGGTTGAATCATAGGATTTACATCATGCAGAACTTTTTATAAAGAATAACTTTTTTTTGTAAAATTAGTAATAACAAAGTTTTACACATGTTCAATTATTCATAAGTAGACGCTGTAAAATTTTAAAAATTAGGCAACCCCCATTTAGAACCGGCTTTTTGCAGGCACCCCTATTTTTACATATCCTATAGGCTTTGCACTTACCAATAGTGTTAATTTTTTTTGTTAAACACGTCAGTCAAATTTATAGAAAAAAATCATTTTTTAATTATTTATTAATTATAGTCAGAACAGGATTATATCAGGCACCCCTTGTTTTTTATAATGTTGAACATACTAATTTACATATAAAATAATTTTTTTCCATTAAACAGATCGGTGCAGTTCGACCTTATATCGTATCCTCTACTATTAACAACCTTAATATTTATATGGAATAAAAAAAATTATTCAATTTTTTTAAAATAATAGACCTATGTAACCCCTTAACTGCCGTTTATTTTAATATTGTTTTTATTTATTAGTCGAAGAAATAAAACTGAAAAAATGGCAAAACCTCGCAATTTTTTCGTCCAGCATCGATTTGTACAAAAATTTGGGATTAGGCTCATTTCACCCTCTAGTTCATTTTCTATATTGAGCCGTTGTACGCTTTTGGTTTTTAAGGGTGAAAACTACCCCTAATTGTAAAAAATTATAAAATAACATTTTAAACTTTAATATTGTCAACATTTGGTTCTTATTAGTTACATAATGATTGTTTTATGTTTTAAGATATACTATCATAATAGTTCAACCCTTACAACCACCCTTGTTGGAGCTATATATAAAAAATTGACTTATCCTAAAATAATAATTTCCGCTTGCATCGATTTATAAAAATTTGGGATTAGGATCATCTCACCCTGTACTTCATATTCTATATCATGCTCAAGGGCGTTGATGATTTTTTGGGGTGTAAACTACCCCTTATTGTCAAAAATTATAACATTGTAAACTTTAATATGGGTAAGATTTGGTTTTGATTGGTTAAATAATGATTGTTTATGCTAAAGGATATAATATCATAATATTTCAACCCTTCAAAACCACCTTTAATAACATTGCAATTTTTATAAATAGATAATTTAATAGATATATACAGAAAAAAAGTAGAATTAAAGAATTACAAAAACATTTATTTACACGAAAATACGAATTTACAAATATGTACAAATACAAATAGTTTTTTAGTCATCTTCCAGTATACGAACCGGTTCTGTGGTATTATATACATTGAAAATGCTATATAAGCTGACTATTCAAATTTTCCGAAAACAAAAATTCGTTTTATAAAAATAGTTCCTTCATTTTTGGCGATAAAAAGTTTTTTCACAAATGATTTTGTAGGATTTTTGAAGAGCTATAAGAGTATGTAAATTAAATTCCATAATATCCGTTAGTTTTTAATTGGGGTGGGTTTAAAGGACTCGAATAAGGGATTGCTTGCTCGTAAATAGAGGTTTTAAACAGCTATATTTTGCTAACTATTCACTGTAATGAAAATATATGCACAAGGAAATTTTAGTTATTAAAAAAGCTACAATTTAGTAGTCTATCATTTTTTTCGGATCTCCAGTATTTTCGGAGATATCTTGAAGAAAAAGGTGAAAAATACGAAATTGCAAAAAATCTACTTTTCTTTAAACTCCAATGTTTCTAAAATTAGGCCTTTTAAATAGGTCAAACTTCTTGGGTGTATTTATAATGCAAATACAAATGGAATTACAGAAAGGTGAACACCGATTTTTAATTAGGAAGGTAGTTAGGGGGTTGTTTTCAGTGATTTTTTCGTAGAGAAAAGCAGGTACCGACCTTTCTTTGATCATAAGTCGCTCAATTTTTATGCTAGAAACGTTTTTTTTAAGATCTAATTGTATGGTTGAAAAAAGATTATCTAAGTTTTCCTCGAAAAATGCAAAGTTTTTCCGTTATTTGGCTGTGAATATTTCAAATTATGCATTTGACGAAAAAGAAGCTAACCTTTAACATGCCGTATCTCGGTTCGTATTGGTCGTAAAAATATTATAGAAAAAGAATTTGGTTTCTGTTACTAAAAGATACAATTTTGATATCTACATTTTTTTTGATTAAATGCATATTTTTCGAGTTATTCTCAAAAAACCCTCAAAAAAGGTTGATGTTTTCGTCGAAAAACTGTTACTTTCAACTGCGAAAAATATTAGTTTTGAGAAGAAAATGTAAAAAACATTTTTTTCTTAGATTACTTTTTACATCGATTTACATGGTTAAAATGTAATAAAAAATTCCCACCCCCGACATGGGGTGCCCCCTAGGTTTTAGCGTACAGCGGCATGATATAGAAAATGATTCTTGGCCTATTTCCTGCCTTCTGTCAAATTTCAAGTAAATACATGCTGGACGAAAAAATTGCGAGCCAAAATGCTTCATTTGCTGGTCTATATGTGAATATCTACTACAAATGAACTAATTAATATACTTACAGCCATCTGTCTACCGTCGACACCGTAAGGATGAACAGCCGTCCTGGGCATGTTACCTGGTTGCTGTGGCATACTATTTACAGGGGCCCCAGCTGAAATATCTTGGTTTGGAGGCGATGTGCTTGGTGTTTGAATACCCGTTAACACACCGTTTTGTCTGAAATCGTAAATAAAAATAATAAGCATTTGATTAAAAACGAACGCAATCTGTTGAGAGGACATAGTTTTAGAGATAAATTAACAGACATAGTTTCACAAGACAAAACCGAACGGAACTATGCAATGTGGGCCAAAGAAAACGCCGAAACAGGTCGATTTTTGATCTAAGGGGGACACATTTTTATGGTACATACATCTGTCATTTGTCAACCCCTCCCCTTCCACTTCCCCTCCCCTTATTTTTAAATAGGGAATAGAGGTCGTGTGCTAGCTCATTTGAAAGGTTATTTAATTCTCTATTCAGTAATATAAACATTAACATAATTGAATGAAGTAAAAAACAGACGTACTCTCAATCATTTATTGTAACTTCCGACGACCGGCTTCGCTCTACAGTTTGAAGAGCATCTTCAGGTTAACGGTTACAAGTCACTAAATGATTCGACTACAAGGAGCTACTTCCTGAGTATTCAATAACATAATATCTTGTCAAGTTATGCTAACGGGATATGCTGGAATAGACGGAGAATGTTATGTTGTAAAGGTTAACAAGTTTATGGAAATTCTTGAGGGTGGTGAGATAATTGGTAAAAAAGACATCCAACAAATCTGTGTCTGCTATTTTGTTTGTGAAGTAAACTAAAGTGAATGTCATATACACAATTTTAATATGTAATGGTTTTAAAGATTTTTATTTATATTTATTAAAAGATTTTGATTTATATCTATTAAAAGACTTCTATTTATTTATGTATGTGTTGGTGTAAGGCTGACAACGTTTGGATCAAAACAGGTTAATATCTAATATCGATGTTAACTTTGGACGTGCAATTGTAACCCAATTGTTAAGGTCAATACTCCTTGATGTTCTGATGAGAGGAGTAGAGGTCGTAAAAAGGAAGAAATAGTCGGAAAGCTTAAAAATTGTAACTAAATGATTGTATTAGCAGTCATATGATAAAATAATAATAAAATGTGAATTGATAGACAACAATGTAGGTATGTACATGAAACTGAGATATAAAATAGAAGGGAGAAAATAGAAAAAGAATTAATATTCAGTTGAAAGTTAATTGACGGTAAATTAAGTCTATGTTTTATTGATTTAAGCAGAGAAGAAATTGTAATAAACTGTTGAATCGGATAAAAGGAAAGGAAATAATAAATGGGGGTACCTACATTGTGTTAAATTCGTCAATAAATAAGTAAAATCCACATTAAAACAAACCGCACAGGAACACAAAGACGGGACAAGTTCCAACAAATTTTCAACAAAAAAGTAAAGGAGAAAATATCGAGAACTAGAACAAAACATAGTTAAACAAATGCAGTGCCCCTGACCTAGTTCCACTTCCCAAATTATTTGTTGTCCCGTCTTTGTGTTCCTGTGCGGTTTGTTTTAATGTCGATTTTACTTATTTATTGACGAATTTAACACAATGTATGTACCCCCATTTATTATTTCCTTTTCTTTTATCTGATTCAACAGTTTATTAAAATTTCTTCTCTGCTTAAATCAATAAAACATAGTCTTAATTTACCGTCAATTAACTTTAAACTGAATATTAATTCTTTTTCAATTTTCTTTCCTATTTTCTCCCTTCTATTTTATATCTCAGTTTCATGTACCTACATTGTTGTCTATCAATTCACATTTTATTATTATTATTTTATCATATGACTGCTAATACAATCATTTAGCTACAATTTTTAAGCTTTCCGACTATTTCTTCCTTTGAGCGACCTCTACTCCTCTCATCAGAACATCAAGGAGTATTGACCTTAACAATTGGGTTACAATTGCACGTCCAGAGCTAACATAGATATTAGATATTAACCTGTTTTGATCCAAACGTTGTCAGCCTTACACCAACACATGCATAAATAAATAGAAGTCTTTTAATAAATATAAATAAAAATCTTTTAATAAATATAAATAAAAATCTTTAAAACCATTACATATTAAAATTGTATATATGACATTCACTTTAGTTTACTTCAAAAACAAAATAGCAAGATTTGTTGGATGTCTTTTTTACCAATTATCTCACCACCCTCAAGAATTTCCATAAACTTGTTAAACTATACAACATTCTCCATCTATTCCAACATATCCCGTTAGCATAACTTGAGCAAGATATCATGTTATTGAATACTCAGGAAGTAGCTCCTTGTAGCCGAATCATTTAGTGACTTGTAATCGTTGACCTGAAGATGATCTGCAAACTGTAGAGAGCGAAACCGGTTGTCGGAAGTTACAATAAATGATTGAAGAGTATGTCTGTTTTTTACTTCATTCAAAATGAACTCTCAAATGCAATCCATTCAACATTAACATAATTATTTATACAGAGAAGAAAAAATATTTTAATTAAATTCATTGACACAAAAAGAAGAATGTATGTAATTTATTTAATTCAATATACATTCTACTGCTGTCACAAAACAGAAAAAATGATTTTTGATATTTTCATCTGCCTTTTGGTAGGTTGAATATTGAATTTAAGCAACAAACAATGTTTATTTATCAAATAAACATTTTTTTCTGTTTTCTGTCAGCAGTAGAATGTATTTTGAGTTAAATAAATTACATACATTCTTCTTTCTGTGTTAATTCATTTAATTCAAAATAATTTTTCTTTGACACCCTGTATAAATAATTATGTCAATGTTATTATTACTGGATAGTGAATTGAATAACCTTTCAAATGAGCTAACACACGACCCCTATTCCCTATTTAAAAATAAGAAGTGAGGGAAGTGGAAGGGAGAGGGTTGACAAATGACAGATGTATGTACCGTAAAAATGTGTCTCCCTTAGATCAAAAATCGACCTGTTTCGGCATTTCCTTAAAATCTAATAACTACTGCCAAATATCGAGGTGGACTGTTTTCTTTGGCTTCTTCTTCTGTATAAAGAAGGATAAGGTGCGTCAAGTATGAACGATTTGGTATTAAGGATAGGTCTAAAGTCACAATTTGGAACATCAGAGGAATAAAGTTAACGAAATAAATAAAACACTTATTTGCGATCAATTTATTGCACATAGAACGACCGGTTTCGAACACTAAACTTTGCTGTTCATCATCAGGACCCCGGAAAGGTTTTTTAAATGCTAAAATTACATTTGCAACCATTAGAGTTCTATCAGGTATACTTTAAATTATGCCAATATTATAAATACAAAAGGTATATTTTGTCAAAAACAGAATATTACAATATACAACAGAAAATAAATAACATTTTTAGACAAAAAAAGGATCTTCTCACGATTATACAACCGATTACAAAAAGTCCACCACACAGGTAGACCTTTTCGAAAAGACACAATATTATATAGGTATGCATAGTTTAAAACAATATATAATTGTACTTACATGCCGTTACAAGGAATGTTTTACATATGTGCATACTAAAACGCTCAATTATGCTACGCTGTTGTCTAAGGATCATCAGCTTTATTGCACATAGAAAATTGAGAAATGTTTATTGAGGAGACAGTTATGAACAAATAGATATAGGATAAAAGTATTGATACGATGATTTTTATGTTATAATAGCTTTATCCTATACCTGTTTGTTTCCTAACTCTCTCCTCAAGAGACATTCTTGACAACATGACCCTTAGACCACAGCCTAGCATAATTAAGCGTTTTAGTATGCACCGAGGTAACTACATTCGTTGTATCGGCATGAAAGTACTATTATACACTCTTTCAAACTATGCACACATAATATTGGCATAATTTATAGTATATTTGATAGAACCCTAATAGTTACAAATTGTAATTTTAACATTTAAGAAACCTTTACGGAGACCTGACGATGCAGCAAAGTTTAGTGTTCGAAACCGGTCGCCCAAGGAACAAAAAATTGATTGTGAATATGTATTTTATTTATTTCTTTAACCTTGTTGAAATTGACTAACATATGCAACGGATTCATCATAAGAGGAATAGTAAACAACGAAATAGATCTCGATCAATATCTACAGAAGCAGAAAATAGATATAGCTGTCATAACTAAAACTAAGCAAAATGTTGAAAGGTACAAAAAGTGTAGACCATATGGTTTATAGCAAAATATATGGAACTGAAAAAACAAAATAACGAGTTATAGTAATACAAATTTATCTGCAACTGTGAGAACAGACGACAGATGTTCATTTATGCGGTGCAAGTGACCTTGAGGGTTTTTGTTAACTCTGTTATACTGTACACATATGCAAATAATAGGGATATAATATTAACACATATAGGGGTATTAACAACAATGTTCAATATTGACAGAGGACACTTAAATATTATAGGAGTATATGTACCAGAACAAAGAAGAAAAGCGGAAACTACCCAATTCGATAAATACGAGGTCTGGCTATTAAATAACAAGACTGCGCGCGCAGAAGGCCTCCTAGAGGGGAAGAGTGGGAAACGAATGCAGCATTGGATAACTGGAAGTGTCTACTCTTCCAGTACGAAAACACGTTTTTGTCGCTGTAGTAGTATTTTTTCTGTAGAGGTTACAAAAGAACGTGTTTTGTTCTCGTGCCGATAACAATGTGTGACGAAAAACATGAGCAACGGATTAATGTGAAATTTCTCGTTAAATTAAAAAAAAACTCCGACAGAGTGCTATAATTTGTTGAAAGAGGCCTATGGTGAGAATTCTCTATCTCATGCGCGTGTTTTCGCATGGTATAAACGGTTTTCTGAAGGCCGAGAGCGCCGAAGATGACCAACGTCCAGGTCGACCTGTCTCTGTTTCAACTCCGCAAACAGTGACCAAAATAAATGGAATGGTGCGCAGAGATCGTCGTATGAGCATTTGGATGATTGCTGAGACTGTAAACGCCGATAAAGAAACTGTCAGAAAAATTTTACATGACGAATTGAACATGAAGAAAGTCTGTGCGAAGTTGGTCCCAAAAAATTTGACCCCTGACCAAAAGCTCGTCCGTCAACAGATCTGCTCAGATTTTCTTGAGAGGTTACATGAAGAGCCTGAATCAATGGAAAACATCATCACTTGCGATGAAACCTGGATATTCAAATACGATGTTGAAACAAAGCGACAATCCATGCACTGGAAAACTCCTGCATCGCCAAGAATGAAAAAAGCAAGGATGTCGAAATCAAAATTTAAAGCCATGCTAATCGTTTTTTTTTTTCGACATTAACGGCATCGTGATGACTGAATGGGTTCCAGAGGGTCAAACTGTAAACCAAACTTACTATTTGAAAGTTTTGGCAACGCTGCGAGAGCGAGTTCGTAAGAAACGGCCGGAGTTGTGGAAAACAAGTCGTGGATCTTGCACCAGGACAACGCACCTGCCCATAACGCGCTGTCTGCGAAGCGTTATTTAGCCGCTAGAGGCATTCCAGTGCTCGAACACCCGCCGTACTCGCCTGATGTAGCACTCTGTGACTTTTTCCTGTTTCCGAAGATCAAGTCTGCCTTAAAAGGAATCCGGTTCGAGTCGATGGAAGAGGTGAAGCGAAAGAAGGCGGAGCTCCTAAAAGCTCGTAACAAAAGAAGACTTCCAGCATTGCTTTGACCAATGGAAAAAACGAATGGAACGGTGTGTGGCGAGGGAAGGGGAATATATTGAAGGAGAGCATTCGATTGTGGAATAATTTTTAAAATAAAAACTCTTTTTCATAAGCAGTCTCGTTATTTAATAGCCAGACCTCGTAATTACAACGAACCCTGAATTATGCTGTCCATCACGGATCACATCTTAATTTGAGGAGATTTGAGACATGAGGAGAAAGAGGCTTGAACGAAGACATGTGCTACGATCGAGAGCAATGGCGATTGGGAATCGGAAGACGTCGTAGAACGTTATGAACCGATTATATATATATATATATATATATATATATATATATATATATATATATATATATATATATATATATATATATATATATAAATGAACGTGTATGCCTTGATCCTGAAAATGGGGAAGAACTACGATAATTAGCAACCATTAACAGTGTAAAAATGGTAAACAAAAGTATCCAAAATATATATACATAAATACACGTGAAGCGCAAGAGGCCAACGACATTATATCTATTGAATATCTACTCAGACCTCTCCTTATTGGTATCTACAAGAACATCAATTATCAATACAGTCGGAAAAATGAAAGAATACCCATGAACGATCACATCAATCACTTATTTTGTATTTGCTGTCTTTTTCTATAACAAACGTTTGTTATTTACAACAAAAACGTTTGTTAACAAAATAAGTGATTGATGTGATCGTTCATGGGTATTCTTTCATTTTTCCGACTGTACCTAAATGGAAGAAAGTAAACACATAGAAATCAGACTCAGTCCTCATATAAAGTGCACCTACTCCAAGAGAAGAGCTTATGGGATCTATTCCATTAAGGAACTCCATAATATAAAATAGGAAAACATCAAAGTCTGCATATCCAATGCAGCAAAGGAAGTAGGAGAGAAAAAAAGAAAAACAACAAAAAATACGATTATGGAACGAATAACTACAAACATTGACAAACGAGATGCGTATCTAAAACTCCTACTGACAAACCAATAATTTTACTTAAGGCGTAATACGCTCAAATTAATCAAGGAAAGAAAGCATGGCAAGCAAGACTGAAAAGATTGTCTCCCGCTGGGAGAAACGAGCGCATTCCTACCCTGACCACCGCACATCTCAAGGTCAGATGCAAAGTGGCTTTCGGCAGTCTGTACACAAAAACATACAAGAAAGTAAAGACAGACATTAATTATATAGGAGTACCACCTACCATCACTAGATATAAGACCTACCACTACAAAGCAGACTGACAAAAATAAGAAGCGATCCCAAGTAATAACCCACATATGAGAACGATAGCGAAGTCAATCAAATACTATTACGGCCGGTTTCACAAAGTTAAGTTAACTTGTGGTTAAGAGATAACCAGAGGTTCCCCCATTATAATATATTGGGGTAACCTCTGGTTATCTCTTAACTTTACTTTGTGAAACCGGCAGTTAGTCCAGAAAGCCACTGCGCATCCGCTAGGAAAAATATTCCGATTCGGATTTTTGCACAATCTAACTCAAAAAGGACCCCTTTTAACAAATTTGCATGTTGCCAAGTCCAAAAGCGGGTCAACATTTTTTTAAACGTTTTTTTTTTGTTTTTTTTCCAAAAATTATTTTTTTTGCATTGAACAAAGTTTTTTTTAGGTTTTTTGAAAAACTGAAAATTTGGATGTTGCCAAGGTAAGAAGATATTCTTTGAACATCGATTAATGAAATCCCGAAGAGTTTTTTGCAATACAATATCGAAAATCCCTTTGTCTTTTATTTGCCAATCAAGCGGGCGCTTGATTGGCAACCGTTGCATGTACATATATTACGTAAGATGCGTAAATATATGTGCGAAAAATATTTCGATTCAATTATTTTTCACCATCTTGCTTGAAAATATCCCCTCTTAACAAATTCGTATGTTGCCAGGATCAAAAAGTCAAAAAAAATTTTAAACGTTTATTTTTTGTTTTTTTTTCCTAAAACTAATTTTTTTGCATCGGACAAATTTTTTTAGGTTTTTTGGATCATTAAAAATAGAAAAGACAATAAGTGACTTTTCTGTAAATGTGATAGTTTTCGAGATGTAAGCGATTGAAAATTTAAAAATTGCAAAATCGGCCATTTTTAACCTTCAAAAACTATGTAAAACACAGAAAATTTCAATGATACCAAGGTACGTAGATATTCTAAGAATATCGATTGATGAAGTCCCGAAGAGCTTTTTGCAATACAATATCGAACACCCCTTTGTTTTTTAATTGTTACTCAAGCGGTCGCTACACTATTTTGCAAGCGGTCGCTACAATGCAACGGTTGAAAATAGTGTCGCTCCCGCTCGATTAGCAATTAAAAAACAAAGGGGTTTTCGATATTGTATTGTACAAAGCTCTTCGGGATTTCATCAATCGATATTCTTAGAATATCTACGTACCTTGGTATCATTGAAATTTTTGGTGTTTCACATAGTTTTTAATTATTCCGAAAAAAATGGCCGATTTTGCATTTTTAAAATTTTGATCGCTTATATCTCGAAAACTATCATATTTACGGAAAAGCCTCTTCAGGTCTTTTCTATTTGGAATGATCTAAAAAACCAAAAACAAACGTTTAAAAATTTTTTTGACTTTTTAATCCTGGCAACATACAAATTTGTTAATAGGAGATATTTTCAAGCAACATGGTGAAAAAAAAATTGAATCGAAATATTTTTCCGCGCATATATTTGCGCATGTTACATATACATGCAAGGGTTGCCAATCAAGCGCCCGCTTGATTGGAAAATAAAAAACATAGCGAGTTTTCGATATTGTATTGCAAAAAACTCTTCGGGATTTCATCAATCGATGTTCAAAGAATATCTTCTTACCTTGGCAACATCGAAATTTTCAGTTTTTTACATAGTTTCTGAGGGTTAAAAATGGCCGATTTCGCAATTTTTAATCGTTTATATGTCAAAAACTATCAACTTTAGAGAAAAGTCACTAAAGACCTTTTCTGTCAGAAATGATCCAAAAAACCTAAAAAAGCTTTGTTCAATGCAAAAAAATAATTTTTGGAAAAAACAAAAAAAAGACGTTTAAAAAAATGTTGACCCACTTTTGGACCTGGCAACATGCAAATTTGTTAAAAGGGGTCCTTTTTGAGTAAGATTTTGCAAAAAAATCCGAATCGGAATATTTCTGGACTATATAGATGAACTACAAACTGCACTTGAACATATAAAAATTAGAAAAGGTTCAGGAAGAGGTAGGATAAATACAAAATTACACTAGGATAAATACTGCTTTTTCTACAGCACATTTTTAATATTTGCTGGGGGAGATGCTAAATTCCAAACACATGGAAAACAATGGAATCATCTTTATTTAAAAAAGCAACATAAGCGATTGCAGAAACTATAGAGGCACTAGTGATTTTGTCCCGTCGCCATGCGACGGATGATCCAATCAATTGCCATCTATCGAACTTGCCTTTCAACGTATTGCAATGCTCTTCGTGTCCTCTGCAACGCGGATTCTCGCTGTTGCCTACTTAATCTAGCTTCAGAACTCTCTTCTGCACGACGTCGTCGCTTAGATTCAGCTTCCCGAGCTCGTTGTTCTTCACTGTGCTGAGCTCTAACGTCCCTTCTTCGAGCATTCCTAGCTTCCTTTCGTTCTTCATCGGTATTATATTTATTAGGTCTCACCATATTCGCAGCCAAAATTTTAGGATCAACAAATTCTCAAAAGAATTAAAAATACAATTTTTAAAATAATAAACTTGTTGCATGTAAATCAAGTAAATATAAAGTAACAAAGCTTTACATTATTTTTCTTAATAAAGTAACCAACATGTTTGTCAATCATCAACGTAAAACGACACGTAAAATAGATGCGAGAGTCAATTTACTCCCGTTGAAGGGGAGTCCGTTGTACAAATGTAAACATTTCATTTAATTATAAAACCTAAAACTTTAGTTGTTAATAAATTCCTTTCAAACTGTACACATATTTAATTCTTAAACATCTTATTTACTTTATATGATAATTGAATTTACTATCAAATGTTTATGTTATGTTTTTTTCGAAAAATCGATGGTAAGACTCTATGGGACAGAGCTAGACGTACATATATACGACGGAGATGCAAGGTGGATAACATTAATAACTGGATAAGAAACAGAAGAATAGAATGGAATGACCACATAAGCCGAATGACAACAAATAGAGTAGTAAGGACAGCGAGAGACGATTCCCCAATAGGAAGACGATCAGTGGGAAGACCACGAAAACGATGGAACGACAAATTCCTAGGGGCACATTGAAAAACAGAATGTCTATACAAAAAGATGAAGAAGAAGAAAATTTGTTTAAAATCTAAATAATAAATAAATAATAAAATTCCTTTATTCAATTTTAAAAATATTATATATTGTACCTATATAATTTGTTTAAAATATAAATAAATAAAAAATAAAATTACTTTATTAAATTTTAAAAATATAGAAAATATAGTATAAAACTTCGCGTTAGTCTGCAGTACTACCTTTTTTTTTATAAAGTAACCAATATTTTTGTCAATTTGGCGAAAAAATTTATTACTGAGGAAGTAGTAAAATTTCCGAGTAAGGATATTTGAATCATCAATTTATAGAATGAATTAGCAATAAATCAACCGTATCGTTTCGAGAACAAAATATGATTGATTAAGACTCAGTAGATTGAAATAATATTTTAGTCTTTTGTACAATTTTCATAACAAATCAATGTCAGTTGGTAGTTCAGATTTCTTTCGTAGGTGGTGCTAGGAGTTATCGTCCCGGACAAACTGTGATTCCGTCTGACGTGCGACTACACTTTTAGTATATTAGATAAGTTTACTAAATAATACATATGAAATCTACACAAAGATCCTAAACAACAGACCAAAGGTTCCAACCGAATAGGGAACTTGCATAAAATTTTAAATTCGAAAAAAATGTTATAAATCACACCAGTACATAATTTAAAACATGTATCCAAGATAAAAAAAGTTGTTTTGTGTTCCGTTTGGCCCCTAAAGACGATTCTAAATTCAAATTATTGCAGCTAGCCCAAAACGCGTCGTGACGTCATATGGTTGTGTGTTTACATTCTGCACCAACAAAGTAAACAAAATTGTATATAATCTTAAATTAGACATTATAAACGTCAGTAGAAAATACGTTTGATCGTTTGAACTATTTTTAAATACATAGAAAACTTGTACTTTTACAAAATAGCACTAAACAACACTTATAGTGTTTTCTTTTATTTTCCATAGTAAACCTTCTTTCATTTCCTTCAAAAACTGTATCAAACTCCAATCTCAACAAACTGGTATACAGTGATGAGCGCGCTAATAACCGGCAAAATAGCGCAAAAGATGGAAAACATATTAAATTGTGAGATAAAAGGAAATAAAACTAGTAGAGGTGTTAAAATTAGCTATAGTAACATATACATTGACATTATATTGTTTCCCACCTTTTATCGTATCAGAGGAGTATGTCAACAAAAACTGTCACTGTGACAGTGGCATTTCCCAAACTCGTCTGATACGTCTAAAGGTGGAAAACAAGCAATATATTGTCAATTTTTAAGTTACTATCGCTAAATTTAACACCTCTACTAGGTTCATCCCTTTTTATCTCACAACTTAATATGTTTTCCATCTTTTGCGTTATTTTGCCGGTTATTAGTGCGCTCATCACTGTATATTATTATAATGACATACGATAATAGAATATACATATTTTTCCCTTATTCCGCGACGATAAACTGGCCAAATACCAAGTACATAGGTGGAGGACAATAAACTAAAGAAGAAGAAGAATAATATACCTAAATATAACCATAAATATAAATATAACTATAAAGTTAAACTATGTGACGTCACGGGTCGTTTGAACTATTTTAAAACACAGAAGACTTTAAATTTGTACTTATAAGTTATTATGAGTTTCTGAAGCGTGAAATTTTGGAAATCTCATTGTTAAACAAAACTGAACATTATTATGTAATAAAAAAAAATGTGCAAGTTCCCTATTGCTTATAGAAAAAAAAAACAAAATGAATTCCGAAAAAGCAGCGAATTTAACCTGGACCCTCTATATAGATTTGACTTAGACAAGCTTTTGACCGAGTCGACCAAAATAAGATTTAAGAACATTTACACAGATAGCAAGCAGCTAGTACTGTCGCCAGGGGGGGTACAACGGCATCCTTTATTCAGATGGGCTTACCCAAGTTTTTTATGTATTTTGACCCGTAGAACACGAATTTTTTGGTAACAGTTGATCCGGATGTCGATAAGATTGTTATAAACAAAGAACTTGAGGAATTACATAACAGCGATTTGAACTTTCAAAAAATCGAAAAATTACAATTTTTGAACCCGAATAACTTTGATTAAAAAATAAAATAGCAATTTTGCTTACCGCATTTGAAAGTTCAAGTCACATGCTATCGGTTTTGATTATCTGCATTGCTAAAAATTAATTTTTTTTGTTGTTAAACGAAGCTATAAATACATAGTGCTTGTGTGATGTTTTTAATGCATCTCTCATTTAAAATCGAACTAGTAGGCGCGCCTACAAACAAGCAATTTCTACGTACATACTGTCACAGTGGCAGTTGCCAAACTCGTCCGATAAGTTTTAAAGGTGGAAACAATAAATAGAATGTAAATTTATAGGTCTTTATCGCTAAATTTCCCACCTCCACTAGTTTCATTTCTGTTTATCTCACAACTTAATATGTTTTCCATCTTTAGCGTTATTTTTCCGGTTATTACTGTATACTGTTAACTATATTTAACATTCTTACTTTGCCTTTTCGAAGCTGTTAACTTTTTTACAGCTATTAATGCTTTATAACGCTTTTTCAAGTTCTATAAAATTAAATTTTATAGAACTATTGCCGTACCTTTACTTATGTACGGTAGTGAATGTTGAATAAATGATATAAATAAATATGAGAATACACTACAAGCAGCAGATATGATATTTTTAACAAAAGTTAAAGGCTGCACATACTGCACAACAAGACCTCTAGTAAGAAATCAAACATAATATGTAATAAGATGAATGTGTACACTGTAAACGACAAGATAGTGGATTATAACGATAAATGGCGACAACATATTCACTGGATGGAAAAAAAGCAAGAGAAATGAAGACCTTGAAAAAGATGGCCAAAATACCTGTATAAAAACACAGACGGCAACATGCAATGCCTAATCCCTGTAGTGAAGAAGAAGAACATACTAGTCTATAATAATTTGTGGAAGCTAGATCTAGCTTCTAGTTGAAATAGATGAAAGAATGAGAAAGAAGACAATCTATATAAAGTAAGTACCTACGTGTGTATCTTACTTCATGTTTGGGTAAACCACTTACTGGATTGTTTTATACAAGTCTCTTATTTTCTGGTGAATAGGATGAGATCTGACTTTTAGAAGATCTAAAGCCCTTTGTTGCAATTCTGTTTTTCTTCCCGATTTATTTCTTCCGGCAAAACCTAATAACATCTGCAATTCCGACACACGGAAGGTTGCTAGCATACTCTGAAAAATAAAAATAAGGAATCAGTCGAATTATTTTAGTGATTATAATGAGTGATTCAATTATTGAAAAATCCTTTATAAAAGGTATATATTAAAAAAACCCCTCAAAGGGCCACATCTAACTCACAGAACGTTGTCGATCTACATAGATCATCTTCAGTGCTGATCCAGGCAAATCACATGCTGAACCACCAAAAATACATGGGTAAAAACCCTTTAAACGTTAACACGATATGTTAAAGTTACATTATTATTAAAAAATCCAATAGTTGCCACCTACCATCCGTAATGTAAAGATATACTAATACACTTCAAACAAGCAACTTACATGGGCCGTCCGATAAGTACTTAGCCTACAAAAGAAAAAGGAAAATTTTGGAAAAGTGGCAATTTATTTTTCTACATAATTTTTATTTATATAATTTCTACATATTTTTCCTTTTAGCTCGATACCCAGCGATGCCTCAACTTCTTTAACCCGTCTGAAAAATACCTTTTCTCGAGGTCTGCAAAATATACTTCCGTGGCGGCGATGACCTCCTCATTAGGCTACGGCTCCACGGGCTGGAAATTGACGCTAGCAGTAGCCGCAAAATGAACTTAAGGTTCCGCGGAACGGAATGGGAATAGCCGAACTGAACCGACTACGCACAAGTCCTGTAGTCGGTACAGTTCGGCTATTCCTATTCCGTTCTGCGGAACCTTAAGTTCGTTTTGGGGCTACTGCTAGCGTCAATTTCCAGCCCGTGGAGCCGTAGCCTTAGACTTAAATTTCTGCCCAGTGTCTTTTTCAAGTTTGGAAACAAATAGTAGTCGTACAAGGCCAAATCCGGAGAATACGGTGGATGGGGCAACAGTTCGTAGTCCAATTCGACCAATTTGGCCATGGCGACGACCGATGTGTGAGCCGGTGCGTTGTCATGGTGGAAGAGCACTTTATTTTGCCAAATGGGGTCGTTTTTTCTTCAATTCGGCGTCGAATCGGCCCAATAATTCGGCATAATAGGGCCCTGTGATCGTTTTTCCCTTCTCTAAGTAGTCGATGTAGATCACACCTTGTAAATCCCAGAAAATGCTGGCCATCAACTTTCCGGCCGATTGGACAGTCTTCGCCTTCTTCGGAGCACGTTGGCCGGGTGCTGTCCACTCTTTCGACTGCTCCTTGGTTTCTGGTGTATACCAGTGAATCCATGTTTCGTCGACGGTTATGAAACGACGTAAAAACTCCTTTGGATCACACTTAAATAGCGTCAAACACTGCTCTGAAATGGTCTCACGGTTGCGCTTATTGTCTGAAGTGAGCAAAAGCGGCACCCATCGCGCCGACAGTTTTCTCATGCCCAAAATTTCATGCAGGATATGACCTACGCGGTCTTTTGAGATGCCTACTGTGTCAGCTATCTCGCGCACCTTCAGTCGGCGGTCTGCCAATACAAGATCGTGGATTTTTGTCACGTTATTCTCCGTGGTAGCCATTTTCGGAGCACTTACGCGTGGCTCATCAAAAACCGACATTCGTCCACGTTGAAACTCATCAAACCAATTTTTGACAGTTGCCATCGAAGGAGAAGAGCCACCGTACACAGCATCCAAGCGCTCTTTGATTTCGCTGCGTTTCCAAAAACAAGAATCAGATCACCGACCGATATTGCTCTTTTTCCATTTTATTAAAATCCGCTGACACGTTGACTTTCACACGCAATCACAAAAATACTATAATTTCGATTTGGCTGAAATTTTGACATTAGCCGTCTACGAGAACGCATTAAATGACAGTACACTTCATTTGCGATAGTGGCGCCATCGGGCGGAGAGGCTAAGTACTTATCGGACTGCCCTAGTACATGCCTTGTGGGAAGTCAAAGATTACAAAGGCCATATCCATACGGATTTTTATCCATCACTTGGATTTTTTAATAATAATGTAATTCTAACCAGGGCGCGAGGATATATTTTATATCCACTGATATATATCACGATAAATATCGTGATATATATCATGATATTTATATTATATATATCATGATATATATCAGTATTTTATTTCGTACTAATTTTTACATAAGACGGTTAAAAAGCGACAACGTCGCAACTGCGTTGACTTGCCTTCTAACAGGAATTATCCGAGTTGTATCTAGCCAGTCCAGAACCTTATTATTCGCCTCATACAGGGCCATGTATCGCCCCATTTTTTGGCAAACCTACTGGACCATCGCTTTTTGCGAGAAAGACTTACTGCCGAACAAACACAACAGGCTTATGAATATTTAAATTCAATCAACACAGATTTTGTTCCTTTTGTAATGGCCTTAACTTCGAAGTCTAAACCTTTTTCGTCTTTCATGTATGGTCCAAATTTCAAAAAAATATGTCCATTATTATGGTATAAGTCTGTTGCAATCGCTGAATCTGCTTGGCTTGATAAAAACATATTTCTCGAACGAATTAGCCAATTACTTGCAGCAGTAGCCTCAACGGCAGGCATTGAAAGGTGCTTTTCAAGCTTTGGACTTGTACATTCCAAATTACGAAATAATTTAGGAACTGAAAAGGTTCCTAAACTTGTATTCATGTTTAAATATTTAAACAGTTCTTCATACCAAAAACATGACAATTTGGAATGGATTTGGCCTGAACAAGAAACTGAAAGAAGGGAAAAAGAAGCGGCAGAATTACGTCTTAGGTGCTTTACTAGTTTTGATTCCGACACTTCCGATGTTAAAACTTCATCTCAATTTTCTAAATTTTGATTTTGTTTTTTAAATGTTCAGAATTTTGAGTTATTTTGGAAAAATAGAAATACCTATATGTTTAAGTTAATGTTTTCAATATTTTTAGATAATTTAGTTGTTACTTGGATACTCGTATCATTTTGTTTTCCGTTTGTATAACATACAGTAGAGCGTCGATTATCCGAACGTCGATCAACCGAACGACCGGTTATCCGAACTCCCGCGCCCCGCACTCGAGTACTGAGCAAGCGTTAGTAATAAACGCTTAAAATATCTTCAATTTTCTTCAATTGTGTATCCAAAAATATGTTGTTGCAAAGACTGCACTTTTTTGTTTAATTGCTATTTGTCATTATCAAGGTATAAATAAATATACAATTATATAAATATGGTTTTTATTCACTTGTGGATAAATATGTATGACAATCTCAATATAGTTCGATTATCCGAACAAATCGGTTTTCCGAACACCCATGTCCCCCAATTAGTTCGGATAATCGACGCTCTACTGTACTATCATATGTACGTTTATATTTTTGTATTGTTTATTTAAGTAAAAATATATCTTTTATGCTGTTACATTCTACATTTAGAGTCTTATTTTGGTCAATTTAGTTTCTCTATTGAAATGTTCTCCAAAATATCATAAATATCATATAAATATCACATTTTGGATATATATCGGATATATATCATATATATCTGATATTTTGATATTTATATAAATATCATGGATATTTTGTGCCCTGATTCTAACATATTGTGTTACAACTAACATTTAAAGGGGTCTTTACCCATGTATTTTTGATGACTAAACATGTGATTTGCCTGTATCAGCACTGACAATGATCTAGGTAAATCGAAAACGTTGTGTGATTTAGATGTGGCCCTTTCAGGCCAATGGCTAGGAAGACAAATATTGTATGTCCATTTTTGTTTAAAATGAGATAGTCTCTGGTCTATACCAGTCGAGATGAAATATTTATTGTGCTCAAATATTGTATATCCTCTTATAACGGTTTGCTAGATACTAAAGTAGCATCAAAGACATGTCCATTAACAACACCATAAACTTAGAGCATAAATATTGTATGTCCAATAATACAATGAAATCAATACCAACCCTAAAAAAGCTCCAGGGTACGACCTAATCACAGGACAAATATTACAAGAACTGCCGGAAATAGGATATACACATCTAACACAATTATTTAATTCAATCATGAAAATCAGCTATTTCCCGCCACAATGGAAAGTAGCCGAAATAACACCCATTTTAAAACTAGGCAAACCACCTGAAAGGGTAGAATCATACTGGCCCATCAGTCTACTACCAGTGCTATCCAAAGTGTTCGAAAAACTTTTATTAACAAGACTAACGCCTCTCCTAGAAGACAAGGGAATGATTCCAACTCACCAATTTGGATTCAGACAGAAACATTCTACCATTCAACAAGTACATCGAATAGTAAACAGAATCCATAAAGACCTCGAAGCATCCAGATATTGCTCCGCCCTGTTCATAGACATAGGACAAGCGTTTGACAAGGTATGGCACCAGGGGTTGCTCTATAAGCTGAGGAGTTGTTTGCCTCTAAATTATTACACACTATTAAAGTCATACCTTACAAATAGACGCTTTAGAGTCAAATACGATAATGAAATATCAGAATTCCAACCCATAACAGCAGGTGTCACCCAGGGAAGTGTACTGGGTCCTGTCCTGTACCTACTCTATACTGCCGACCTTCCAACATCACCTGCCACAACAACACCTACATTTGCAAATGATACTGCGATCTTATGCTCCAACAAGAATCCAAACATCGCATCAGAACTACTACAAAATAACATAACTGAAGTCGAAAAATGGTTACAAAAATGGAGAATTAAACCAAATGAGCAAAAGTCGATACATGTAACATTTACAACCCGTAGAGGAACCTGTCCACCTGTATGTATTAACTGCAAACAAATACCACAGAAAGATGATGTAAAGTACCTTGGGATTCACCTGGATAGAAAACTCACCTGGAAAAAACACATATTTTCCAAGCGAAAACAATTGGGACATAAAGTGAGAGACATATACTGGCTAATAGGAAAACAATCCCAGTTATCAACACAAAATAAATTACTCCTATACAAAGCGGTGTTGAAGCCAATTTGGACCTATGGGATAGAACTGTGGGGAACAGCCCCAAATTCTAATATAGAAATTATACAAAGGTTCCAATCCAAAATACTAAGGATGATTTTAAATATACCGTGGTATATCACCCACAACGCCGTACATCGAGATGCAGAGGTAACTTATGTAAAGGAACAAATTACATATCGAATAAAAAAATACAAGGACCGATTGCGGGAACACCCAAACCACCTAGCAAGGAACTTGATGCAGATGTGTGCAGTCACAGGTTAAAACGTAAAGTGACTAGTGATTCAGTGTGAGCTAAAAACAAATGTAGTGTTTATTTATGTTTTCCCAGAACCAATAATAGTTTAGTAGACTAACATTAAAGGCGGCATATTAATGGGTATGTTTGCCTCATGTCAATAGTTTAGCCGACATAAATATTACTTAATGCTTATTACCTTGTAAAAAACGGCAGATTGTAATAAATTGGGATGTCAATAAAAAAAAATAATACAATACTTTTCAGACAAAATGCTCTTCACAAAATTCAAACTGAACGACTCTTTTATTGTACTCGTATGTCCAAAGATACAATATTTGTCTATATTATTGGAGGCTCGTCAGCCTATAGTATGTGTTGCACGCGTCTGCGTATATTGCGTATGTACTACTTGTACTACTAGTACTATTTTAAACCTGATTTTATGATATTTTAATTGCAGTATGGCAATAATATATTGTATGTCCATATTTTACTTCACATTTACTGTATGTTCACACAGGGGGTTACTTTTAGCTTGTTAAATGTGATTAACATTGAACCCTGAATAAATAGAACTGAATAAGATATAAAAGAAATGTGTATCACGAACTTAACTGTAATTTAGTTACTTTTAAGGAATGTACGGTTTGTCACGGATAACGCAAACTTTTAAATTGATTTTAGCGAAAACATCAATTTTGGACATACAATATTTGTCCTTTTAGCCATCGATATATACAGTAGGAAAAATGAATGATTACCCTTGAACGAACATATAAAACACGCTGTATTTTTCTGTCACTGTGTCACAATAAAATTGGCCAACGCAAGTACATGTAGTACTTATATAAGCTGTTCTTATAGGACCGGTACCAGCTCATTATTTTCTGGAACATAAAAAAGATGTGTTCAATATGATCGCTTATGGGTAATCTTTTTCCTACTATACCTTTTATAAAGGATTTCTCAATAAATTGTTTTTGATTAATGGTATACAGCCAGCTACAGGAAAAATTTTCCTTGTGGATTTTTATTCAATTATAAACACATAATTAATTAATTGTCATATTTGTTAACTATAATATATCTATTTTATTATATATATTTTTTATAATTTTGAATTCATAATTATTTCAATTTAGTTGTTTAATCATAATATAACTAAGCCACTTAAATAGTAAATTTTGCAGTATCAAAATAGAGAAAAGGGGTGATACCAGTAACAGATATAGATAATATCAGTAAAAGCAATACTTGCAAACACAGTTGGCAACATTTATACAACCAAAGTACGACAGTAATAAATTTTAGAAATTGCCAACCACTAATTTTGAATGAGAGATGGTTTAAATACGAGTCAAATAGGTTATTTATCTTCTTCTTAAGGTGCCGAGACCGCTTGTAGATCGTGGGCTCTCATGTTGCCCAGCATATTAACAATCATTGTCTTATTTACAGCCGCACGAAATAGTTCAGTGCTAGTTTTCCCAAACCATTGGCGTAGGTTTTTAAGCCAAGAAGTTGTACGGTAGCTCACACTTCTTTTTCCGTATAGGTTATTTATACAAACAATTAACAGAATTAGATCAAATCATGCACTCACCCCAGCATAGGAATCACACTATCTTACTGCTATGTGTCATATCTATCTTCTCCAACATTTCTATCAATTTTCACTGCCTCCCCTCACTTATGGTCTTCATAAGTTCTTCTCTTTGCTCTATAGTTTCCTCACTAAAGGGGTCGGTTTCGAACAGTCTCTGATCAGTATCGTTATCCACAGCTTGCATGAATGTTCTTTCTAAAGGATTTTCAAGCTATTTCGATGAAAGCATCGTAAGGGGTAGCTTTGATGTTTCCCAGAGTAGTGTCTATCTTGACAGCATATCTATCCAATTTCTAGTCATCCAATGGCTAGCTAGACCAACTGGATGGTGCTGTGTTTTTGGGAATCAAAGATCATCCTTGTGCAGCAGCTGTCAATTATGCCACTTGTGAAGGTCAAGTCAGGGTATTCTGCTCCATATTCTGCTGTAAAACGATTTCAGTACTTCTGATAGATCCAGGATCAGAGTCACCTACCACTAAGTTCGAACTTTGGTTGAAATATTGGTTGAAAGACCAATAGAACAAGACCAATATGCATATAGGCCAGGTGTATCAACAGAAACAGCACTGCACCATCTAGTACAGAGGGTGGAGTATGTTCTGGAAAACAAAGAGGTGATGTTGGGAGCCTTTCTCGGCATAGAGGGAGCCTTCAACAACACCTCATTCGATGCAATCACAAAGGCTATCCGGCTGAAAGGAGTGGATGAAATAAGCTGCAGGTGGATAGAATGCATGCTTAAAAGCCGCGTGGTATATTCGACACTGATGGGCGAGACCATGTCAGCACGGGTTGCCAGAGGATGCCCACAGGGAGGTGTATTATCTCCGTTAGTGTGGAATCTGGTTATGGACGGACTGATTGGAACGCTCAACAGGAAAAAATATAATGTCCTGGGCTATGCAGATGATTTTGTCATTCTGGCTCAGGGCAAGTTCAATACAACTGTCAGGGATAACATGCAACAGGCCCTGAATGTAGTATCAAAATGGACAAGTGAGGTAGGATTGTCCGTAAGCCCTCACAAATCCAAAATAGTAGCCTTCACCAGAAGGACAAAATTAGAGGGAATAGGACCTGTGAATCTCATGGGGATCTCCCTAAAGGTGGAGAGGGAGGTAAAATATCTCGGAGTCATAATAGACTCAAGGCTTACCTGGAATCAACACCTGGAACGAATAACCAAAAGAGCGATGGCCACTTTAATGGTGACCAGACGCACACATGGCAGAACATGGGGACTTAAACCGGACATGATGTATTGGATATACAACATGATGGTAAAGCCCACAATAACGTATGCAGCATTGGTCTGGTGGCCAAAGGTGCAACAGAGAAATGCTATAGAGAAGTTAGGCAAGATACAAAGGCTTGTCTGTCTCAGCATAACAGGAGCAATGAGAGGCACACCAACTGCAGCAATGGAAGCCTTACTAGACCTTCCTCCCTTACACATCACAGTGAAGGGCGAGGCAAGGATGGGGTTACATAGACTGCAGGGTAATCAAAGCAAAATTGCAGTGGGCAAAGGACACTGCAGCATCAATGATATATGCGGGGATCCAATATGGGAGATGATAACAGACCATTGTATCCCCAAATATAAAATGGAAATACCTTTTCAGGTGGAAATACACTCCAGAGAGGTATGGGAAGATCCTGGCAGACATCTGAAGTATGAGGGCCACACCTGGTATACAGATGGGTCCAAGACAGAAGATGGTTCGGGATCAGGAGTATATAGTGAGGATAGGAACTATAACGGTTCCATCCCACTAGGAGAGTATACCTCTGTATTTCAGGCGGAGGTATATGCAATCCTGCACTGTGCACGGATAAACAGATTGAGGACTTATACTAATAAGAGAATCAATATCTGTTCAGACAGCCAAGCGGCCTTGAGGGCTTTAAAGAACCCAAGGATAACCTCAAGGCTTGTATGGGAATGCCGCGAAGAACTTGACACCCTGGCGGAACATAATGAGGTAAAACTCATTTGGGTGCCTGGACATCAAGGGATCGCTGGTAATGAAAAAGCTGACGAGCTTGCTAGACGAGGATCAGCAACAGGATACTTCGGTCCAGAACCGGCACTGGGAGTGCCCAAAAGCACAATCAGAGACCGATTAAGAGGCTGGATACGAAGACAGCACAAAGAATACTGGGAAGAAATTCCCACGCAAAAGCATGCGAAGAGATTTATACCTCAGACATGCGCAAAAAGAGCTGAAGAACTGTTCAAAATGAACAGGAATCAGCTCAAAATTATTACAGGTTTCTTAACTGGACACTTTCCAGTAAAAGGACACCTACACACGATAGGACTAAATAACGGAGATCTCAGCTGCAGACTATGCAATAGAGAGACCGAGACAGTCAGACATTTATTGTGCGATTGCGAGTCGCTGGATCGTAAGAGACAAGCAATATATGGAGACTGCAAACCAAGTCCGACAGTGTATGGCACTAACCCAATGGACCTTTACAGGCTAGTAAAGGGCACTGCATTATTGGATTGGGTGTCATGAGAACAAATGGAAGGAAGCACAATAAGCTGAAAAGCTGCAGTGCCACCGGGGTGCATGCACGGACGGCTTCCGGAAGAAAAAAAAAAAAAAAAAAAAGTTCGAACTGGCAAATTAGATGTTTTTTTGAGGATAAAACACAAATTTCATTTCTGGGGGCGACTCTGCTACACTCTGTTGTACACAGAGATGACTATGCAATTATCGAGTTTGATGCACAGGATTTCTGTGCCATCCTGGCATGGTTCATCCTGTCAAGGTAGTCTCGGCTTCTCACACTTAGAGGTTTTACACATATACGAAAGTATAACTTCCTTGTCAGCAGTAATTCACTTGATATTGATTGAGATTATCATCAGACATGGCTCTGAAAAGAACCGTGTTTGAATGAGATCTTAAGCTCTTTCTTGTTCTAGCTTGGTGAAAGTCTGAAAGTTCACATCTGAAAGTCTGAAAATTCGCTTCTAAGCGATAAAACGGTTTAGGAACATTTTAGAAATTCTACTCTTATTTGAAATACTTAAAGAATATTTTTAAGTAGGTCCACAGAATCTCTGACTCAAGCATTTCGGTCGTTAAGAGCATCTGCACAGAGAATGGGACAAATATACAGTGCTAGTCAAAAGTCCGTACCCCCCTTGTATCTTTTGAACGGTTATAGCAATAATAGTGAAATTTGGAAGAAGGAAATAAACGGACGTAGGCTTCTTAACTGGTCATAACAGGTGACGTAATTATGACAGATGACTTTACAGCGCCACTGTGACAGATAATTTTAAACGGGGCCTTATGGCAAGTGATACCTCGTTTGAAAGGTATTGAAAATACCTGTTCAGTCATACTAATTTTGTTTGAGTTTAAGCTAATTTTGATGAATAAATGAAATAAATATAAAATTGTAGTTTCGCATTTAATTGATAAAAATTCAAAATTCCGCATACAATTACTTGTCAAAAAGGTTGACGTTGACCTAAAAACTACTAGAGAATTGAAAAACGTCAACTTTTTTGACAAAAAAACCATAGGCGGACATTTGAATTTTTATTAATTAATTGCGAAACTACAATATTATATTTATTTAATTTATTCACCAAAATCAAATTCAACTAAAACCCAAAACAATTAGTATGACTGAATAGGTATTTTGAATACCATTCAAACGAGGTATCACCTGCCATAAGGTCCCATTTAAAATTATCGGTCACAGTGGCTCTGTAACATCATCTGTCACTATTACGTCACCTGTCATTACTACTTAAGAAGCTTACGTCCGTTTATTTCCTCCCTCCAAATTTCACTATTATAGGTACAACCGTTCAAAAGATATGAGGGGGGGTACAGACTTTTGACTAGCACTGTATGTGTTGCACTAGGTCAAGAAACCCGATACCTACAAGAATAATAATTGACAACCTAGAACTTGAAGGTGTCAACACCTTCACATATCTAGACTCGCTGCTAACTAAAGACAACAATGTCAGTGAAGAAATTAAAAGAAGAATTGTGCTCGCCAATAAGTGTTACTATGGCTTAAGAAGCCAGATGGCCTCAAAACTACCTTTTGTTTTTCAATTCTTTCACTGCTGCTTTTGCTATATTTCTCTTTTCTGTATAGTTTTCTCTGTAGGATTGTATTTTTGTTTTATGATATTTTCCCATGCTGTTTTCTTTTCTTTGATCTTTTCTATTACATTTGAGTTCCACCATTCTGTTCGTTTCCTACGTTTACTTATTACTATTTTTCCACATGCCTCTTCTGCTGTCTTCAGTATAATTTCTTTGAAAACTTTCCATTTTTCTTCCATTGTCCTCCTGTTTTTCCTCCGTTATTTTATCTAATTCTGTATCTGTGTCTTTTCCATATTTTTCTTCGATTTCTTTGTTTTTCATTTTGTGTATTACTATTTTTTTATACTCTTGTATTCCTTCTTCACTTATTGTACTAACTATACAATCGGCTACTACCATCTTGTGGTTGGATCCTATTTTGGTTTCCGTTTTAATTTCAATTTTTTGTATTATTTTTGTTAAATCCTGGGAGTAGACAATATAGCCTATCAGGCTTTTAGCATGTTTTTCCTCTGCCACGAATGTATATTTGTCCACCATTTTTGTGTTCCAGTATGTATTTCCTATTTTTAAATTATTCTTTCTACAGAATTCCATCATTTTGTTTCCATTTCCGTTTAATACTTCTTCTCCATATTTGCCCATGCATCACATTCCTCTGTTAACATCGTTACCAATTCTGGCGTTCCAGTCCCCCATTATTATTACAGGTTCGTAATCCTCTCTTGCTTCGTTCAGTTCATCTTGCAATTTTCTGTAGAATTCTATCGTTTCTTCTTCTGGTCTACCTTCTACTGGTCTGTAAATTTATTGATGTTGATTTTTAGATCTAATTGTATACCCAGTGCTTTGGTTACAGAGCTATGTGACATAATGTTAACACTGTCGTTAAATGGGACTTCGGGTGCCCTTAAGTAAAATGTATGTAGTTGTAATCGCGAGTTATCAAAATACATGTTAAGCCCCTGTCTTGTGAATGAGCTCTTAGAATGGTCCAAAAGCTCAGCTTTATTTTATAGAAAATATTAAATAATAAAATAAGTTCAGACAATTGTCTGTCAATTATAAATAAAATGTAGATCATAATAAATTTCAAATTTTACAATAATAATTTATATACAACAAAATAATAAAAATCTACTTCCATAGAATAAGTTACATTTTGAACCCCCTCTGTGGCTCAGTGGTAAGAGCGCCTGGGTCAATCCAAGCCAAGTGGTCCAAAGGTGGTTGCTTGACTATTTTTAATATTTTTTATTTTTCTACTTCTTATTTTTCTATTCTATTCTTCTTTTCTATTTCTTATTTTTCTTTTGTACTCTCTATAGACTGTATAAAGAGTCTATAGAGAGTACAACATTACATTTATTTTATTTTTAAAAAATTTAGTTTGCCGATGACGGCGATTTTTGTTAAAGCTTGTCGATCATTTTCACGGAAAACATGGCTTGGCTCTTTAGCCAATATTTTTTCTGAGGTTTGTCCTAGAACAATAAATCAAAAACCAAACTTTTTAGAAACGTATGCTCTAAAAACAGCCTATAGCATTATTTAATTTTAAACTACCCTTAAGGCCTTAAATTAACCTCAAAATTTGAAGAGGTAAACTGATAAAATTCCATTTTCAGCATTTTTTTAACAGCATAAGGCAAGCCGATAATGGTTTGTAATTTTTTTCTGCAAAAGACATATGTACATACTTTAAATAAAAAAAGTTTGAGCTTTGAGACTTGAGTAAATTTTTTCAAAAAAAATCTCAAAAACGTAATTTTTTGAAAAATCTCAAAGTTTGACCCCTTATATCTCTGATGGGCACGGATGAAAAAATTTGAAATTTGGCTGAATGTTAGCCCCTAGCAAGTAGAATAAGGAGTAAAAATTTGAAGTTTCAGACTTATGTCATATAGGAGTTACAGGCCTAAAAAAATGGTCAAAAATCAAAATGGTCAAAATTGCCCTTGTGGGCAGGGTAATTAAAATTCAAATAAACTGTCTAATGAAATAAAAATGAATCTATTTTCACCAGATTTCACAATGAATATAAATTTATACAGGGTGGGCCAAAGAAAAGAGTCCACCTCGATATTTGGCAATAGTTACCTATTAGATTTTAAGGAAATGCCGAAATAGGTCCATTTTTATTTTTATTATATTGCAACTTTTTGGGATATCTTTCATACTACGTGACGTCATCCATCAGAGCGTGATGACATAATCGATGATTTTTTTAAATGGGAATAGGGGTCTTGTGGCAACTAAAAATACATTGTACTGCTGTCAGAAAATAGAAAAAAATGTTTATTTCACAAATAAACATTTTTTTTTCGCTTAAATTTTTTGCATAAACAGCCTCCCACTTACCTCTTGACAGTTTGAACATATAATTTAAGCGAAAAGCAATGTTTATTTGCCATATAATTATTTTTTTTTCTATTTTATGACAGCAATAAAATGTATTTTGAGTCAAATAAATTACATACATTCTATTTTTTGTGTCAATTAATTTAATTCTAAAATTATTTTTTGGCCACCCTGTACTTATAAATAATTATATTGTTGTTTATACTACTGAGCAGAGAATTGAACACTCTTTCAAATGAGATAACATAAGACCCCTATTATCATTAAAACAATAATCGATTACGTCATCACGCCCAGGTGGATGACGTCACTGATGATGACAGGTCATGGAGACGTATGAAATATATATAAAAAAATTGTAAATTAAAAATAAAAATCGGCCTGTTTCGGCATTCCCTTAAAATCTAATAACTGCCAAATATCAAGGTGAACTCTTTTCTTTGGCACACCCTGTATAAATTTGTATTCATTGTGAAATCTGGTGAAAATAGATTAGTTTTTATTTCATTAGACAGTTTATTTGAATTTTAATTACCCTGCCCGCAAACGCTCAAATTTTGACCATTTTGATTTTTGACCATTTTTTCAGGCCTGTAACTCCTATATGATGTAAGTCTGCAACTCCAAATTTTTACTCCTTATTCTACTTGCTAGGGGCTAACATTCAGCCAAATTTCAAATATTTTCATCCGTGCCCATCAGAGATATAAAGGGTCAAACTTTGAGATTTTTCAAAAAATTACGTTTTTGAGATTTTTTTGAAAAAATTTACTCAAGTCTCAAAGCTCAAACTTTTTTTTATTTAAAGTATGTATGTATGTCTTTTGTAGAAAAAAATTACAAACCATTATCGGCTTGCCTTATGCTGTTAAAAAAATGCTGAAAATGGAATTTTATCAGTTTACCTCTTCAAACTTTGAGGTTCCTTTCAAGGCCTTAAGGGTAGTTTGAAATTAAATAATGCTATAGGCCGTTTTTTAGAGCATACTTTTCTAAAAAGTTTGGTTTTTGATTTATTGTTTTGGGACAAACAGAAAAATCATTTATTGTTCTCAGATTTATTGTTCTCAGTGAAAATATTGGCTAAAGAACGAAGCCACGTTTTCCGTGAAAATGATCGATATGCTTTAACAAAAATGGCCGTCATCGGCAAACTAAATTTTTTAAAAATAAAATACAGTAGAACCCCGTAAATCCGAACCCCGCGAATCTGAACTTTCAGCAAATCCGAACCAACGGAAAGTGAAAAAAATTTAAAAATTCAAGACAAAAACTTAAAAACATGTTTATTATACAGAGTAAAGCCAGAAAATTGAACAATGTAGGATTACTAGGACTTTGGCATTTAAAATTTCTTAAAAATAAATATACTTTAATATATAGGTTTACAAAGTGTTTATAAAGGTTAAACACAAACTTACTTTGGTTCTCTCGTAGTCAACTTGAGTCCAAAAATATTGTCCACACTCTTGCGAGAACGTTTGGCTACTCAAACTCACAATGAAAGCTTTGAACTACTAGTTAAGGCTAACTTTCGGATAATCCGAACTTTTCGGAATCCGAACAGGCTGTCCCCCTAATTAGTTCGGATTTGCGGGGTTCTACTGTAACTGGAATTCTGTACTCTCTATGGACTGAAGTTTAAGAGGTAGAAAAATAAAAAATATTAAAAACAGTCAAGCAACCAACTTAATTTATATTGGACCACTTGACATGGATTGACCCGCCTAGCTTTGGATCGAAAAGTCCGAATAGTCATGAGTTCAAATCTCACCAGGGTCAGAAATTTTTCGTTTATTATAAATTAATAAATGAAAATAGTTTCTGCCCTTGTGGGATCGGTACTCACCGGAGGGACAGCAGACGTTCGGATACAATTAGCGTCTCTTTGCAAAGACAATGACATCGACTTTGCAAAGTAACAAGACACTTACTCAACACACACACTACACATGACACTAGGTACCTAACTGCAAAAATTCACTGTACCTACCATGCCAATGGCCATTAGTAGTCGAGGCATTAGCTAAATAAAAAAAAACGTTACATTTTGAATATTGTTTACTTCTAGTTTACCTGCATTTTGAATGAAGGGTATTTTTTCCTTCCATTATCTTATTATGTATCATGATTGCAACTTCTTTTTTTTTCCTTTAAATTGTCTTTTTGTGTTACTAATTTTTTTTGAATAGCAATAAAAATTGAGTCAATTTTCTGTCACTAAATGTTATTTTTAATACTCATTTGAGTTTTGGAAACTCAATCAATGGAAATGATTTGTTAATGGAAAGATGGATTATATTTGTATCCAGATACAGCATTCAAAAAGAAGGGTTATATAATACAGGGTGAGTTTTAAAGTTTGGTGTGGATCAATCTACTATCAATGCAGTGGTAACATTAAACTTACCCCATGAAACTTACCCGGAGATCAATTGTGCTGTCGGACATTTCCTTGGGGAAGAATTTTCAAACTTTCCCGACCAAATGCAGTTTCCACCATTTAAAAGGCAAACTTCTTTGAATAACTGAACAAAACAAATGGTGTTACTTAAAAATTATATGTTATATGTATAGTATCTTAAACGCTCCTATGGCTTGAACTTTGGCATCGTAATGGAAACATAAAAATGTTAATATTATTATATTTAAATGAATAGTTTTTGCTTGAACCTTCCATACGCCGTTATCACAAACATCACACAAACTAACACGGACTCACATACAGGCAGAGTTGCCAACGACCGAACGTCGTTTTCTACTAGATTTAGGTATAAAATCTACTAAATTCTACTAGATGGAGGATAAAATCTACCAAAAATTCTACTAAATTATTTGCTCACAAAATGACACTTGACAGCCAAAAAAGAAGAAGAAATGACATATGACAGCCCAAAAACAGAAGAAGAAATGACAGATGACAGCTAAAAAAGAAGAAGAAATGACAGATGACAGGTTATTATATGTTAAAAACAACAAAAACCATGTTTATTTAAAATATAATAATTTTTATATTTACATAAACCACATAATTGAAACTTCTAAAAAATAATTAAAAAAATGTTAAACACTTATTCTATAGAAAAGTATATCCTCTCTAGGAGAAAGTGGTGAAAACAAGAGAAACGAGTTGATTTAACTAATACCATTGATTAAGAACTACCCTTTTTTTTAAATTCTAATACATTTTGTACATTTAATTTTTTTAACGTCACTTTCTTGTGCTTAACACAGTTTACTATCAAAAATTTTACTTCAAAATTAAGTTAGTTTAACGTTTTGAATTGTAAACTGATTTTAATATAAAATTATAGCTTATTTCCAGTAAAAATAGTGCATTAGAGTTCATTTCTAACTCTCAATAAACCCCTACTGATAAAATGTTGCAAGTCTGCAAGCATTGGCAATTTCATCTGATTGCACATACAAAAATATCCTCTCTAAGAAGAAATATGTAGGTAAAAATAAGTTGTATTTAACTGAAAGGATAAGTAGTTATTAAAATGAAATAAAGTGTCTCTATTTATTATAATATGGGTAACATATTCATAAATACAAACAAGGAAATAATAATATTATATGTGTTGTATCCCATAAGTCATTTTGAGGGAGAATGTGACTTACACCGTTTGACTTCTGAGGCATCCATATGTAAACATGTAAAAGACAACTATAAGTTCTAGGCAAAAAAATATCAAATCGTATTATACGAAGGGAATATTCAGATCATTGTGAGATTACTGACATAAGAGGGTGCGCCAGTAATTGGTCTAAGGACTTTTGATTGAAATCTCTGTATGGTTGTGATGTGTGTTAATTTAGCACAATCCCAGAGATGGATACCATACATCCTAATTGATCTCAACATGGCTTTGTATAGTAGTAATTTGATATTTAATGACAATTTGGATATCCTACCAAGGAGCCAGTACATTTGTCTGAACTTGAGATCCAACTGCCTGCATTTCATTTAGAGGTGTTTGTTCCATGTTATCCTTTGGTTGATATGCAATCTAAGGTATTTAAGATGCAATGTAAACTAATTTGAATGCACAAATATCATTCTTGAGACGAGACATTGTGGAAAAGTTTAGAATTTGTTAAAATGCTGGATTCAAAAGTAGGAGTTTAATACAACAGATATATAACATAAATGGTATTAACAATATAAACAGGTTAATACAATAAAACAAAGGTTTAAGTATTTATTTTTTAAATTTTAATACTTTATGCATTGGAATCTATAAAGTTTTGAACTAAGACCAAAAGTATGACACTTTCAGTTGCATGCCATCAGCATTTGTTTATTTAAATGTGCTATAAAAAAACACCATAAATCCAATTCCTTTACTTATTATTTTTTGTCCTTTAAAACAATTTGTTTATTCATACATTTTTGCTAGCTGTGGAAGTTCTTTTAACGGAATGTGATATAACATACTTTAAATGATACTTCAAATCAAACACCAATATCATGTACCTATGTATTTATAAATTTATTAACAAACTGCAGTCCAAGAAAAATAATATATTATCAACATTAGCCATTTACAGTAAAACCTCCGTTAACCAAAATAATTGGGGGTAGGCTGTTTTGGATAACAAGAATTTCAGTTAAAAATGACATTGTTTTTGTACTCTTCTTTTATCAAATTACATATTATTGGAGAGATATAGCTACAAAACATCATTGTCAAAGGGAAACACAAAAGAAAATAGAAGAATTCTTTAAAAAACACTCTAAACATGTTCATTTTCCTTGATTTTATTGCTTTTTGATTAATTTCCTTTATATTGACAAAATTATTGAAACTGTCAGCCATTTCGGTTGAACGATGTTTTGGTTAAAAAGGTTTCGGTTAACGGAGGTTTTACTGTATTTGCCTTAAATGGCAACATTTTAAAACAAACAAACACACATTACACAAAAAGTTGCACTAGACTTTCTCCTGGTTAAAAATGTATAAAGGTACTGCCACAGTTTGTTCGAATTAATAACCGCAGGCTCAGTTGCCAATATTTCAATGTTTTCTCTAAACAACTGCAATATTTGTAAAGCTGCTATTATTGGAACAAAAGGTATGTTGCATTGCATCTCATTTCACATATTAATACGAAAAATCTCTTTAAACCTTCTTTCAATAACAATTGAAGCAATTTATGATTGATTAAAAAGCACTTCAACTGCTGTCGAAGATTCTGCTATGGTGTCATTAATAGGTAGTTGAGAACTGGATATTCCCTAACAATACATTGTCCATAAATTCCCCATTTTATGTGCCCATAATCCATAATATGCAAAAGTATTTGACAACTCCTAAAATAGAGTATTTTTTCTAAATGCACTTCCATAATATTGTAGGATGAGTATTATGGGTTATATTGCTCTTTAAATGACAAAATACTAATTAAATTCAACGTTTTACTCTTTTTCATGATCTTTTTACTTTTTATATATATTACAGGCATAGAGATTACAGGTAACAAAAATAGAATTTTAGCACATTTTAGAGGTTATTTTTATAATTTTTTACAAAAATAAAAATATTTAATGTCATTGTCATTTGTCAAAATAAAAGATTCCTTTCTTACAACCAAAACCTACTAAAATCTACTATATTTTCTACCAGATTCTAAAATCTACTAGATTTAAAATTTTCCCACTAAATCACAAGAAATTCTACTAGATCTAGTAGAAAATCTACTAAATTGGCAACCCTGAGCATTGTGATAAAGGCGGTCTCTTTAAACAAAGTTAACCTCAATCTGCGATATTTTATTGCTATGTTTACCAATCGTACACACTCTTACACAGGATTTAAAGCTAGAGCGCATGCGTTACTGATCGTGCAGTCGCACCTTAACCATACGTCAATATCACAACCAAACGTTCTGTGACGTTGTTTTTGTGGTGGTTTTTAGATTATTTTACTGTTTTGTGTATTACCGGTTTAACCGGTTTTAAAGCGAATTTATACATGCATGGATTTGCTGGTGCCAGTAGTTGTTGGCAAAGCGTAGCAGTGTATGCATATTGCATTGTGGCTAGAGTTAGAAATACAGTGGCGGATCCAGGGGGAAGGCGATCGGCCCCCCTCTCAACCCAAGTGATTTTTTTTTAATTATAATATAAAGATTACAAAAGCATTCATTTATTTTTTCAAATGGATAATTATACATGTTTTAAAATTACTATGAATTACAAGTGTATTTCTCGAGACAGACTCGAGATATATAATTTTTCTTCTTCATTGACAGTATATGAAATATACGTCAATTGACAATGAATTATTTAAGAAAGTTACAATATTTCTCCGCCAGGGCCGCACCGTCCACGTGTGCAATGTGTGCGGCACACACAGGCGCCAGCAATGAAGGGGCGCCACTAGAGTTAGGCGGATCAAAATAACACTTACCTATTTTTTTCAGCTTCTACCAAACGTTAGGATATCATAAAACAACACTTTACAAGCATTTATCTAATACACGCAGGTCCAGCAGAATTGATGCTTTAAAGCCATTACACAAAAATTTGTCAGAAATTTATTATGCTTTATGTGATATAACGCATTAGGATAAATATCGTGATTGAAATTATCAAGCTAGATGTTTAAGGAGATAAAATATCAACATTTACATTCATATGCTCAGTTGTGCAGTCTACATGCCTATGCCTATGGTATAAAGTTCTGATGAAAGTTAACTTCGTTAGCAAAATTTTTCAAACAAAAACAATGAGTATGCAGCTGCCTTAAATGTTTTACAAGAGATAAAACAATTGTTGCTAGAGTTTCGAACAAATATCAAATTTAATGATGTAATTACTACAGCAAATGAAACTACAGAGAAACTGGATGTGGAGTCCAGTTATCAACCAGTCACACAGTTAAGGCTTCGGAAAAAGCGGACAGTTCGATTACTAACATAAAGACGAACCGATTTTGGATCCTAAAATGTCATACAAAGTTAATTTCTTTCATTGTGTTCTCGAGCAAGCATTAATGTCAGTAAACGAAAGATTTTCATATTGGAAAATCATACAAGCATACATTTGGGAAATGTACCGATAGAAAGGGTTGATAAATACAAATACCTAGGAACCTGGATTTCAGAGAAAAATGTTCAAACAACAGAAATAAGGACTAGGATAGAAATAGCAAGAAATGCGTTTGTAAAAATGAGAACAATTCTCTGCAACAAAGACCTTAGCTTAGAACTGAAAATTTTTATAAAGGTAATTTTAACGACAATACAGAAAACTCACAATTAAAACTTTTGTGTAGAAATTTGGAAAAAACTGAGATTTAATGATCATCTATATATTATGGAGGGAGGCGATTTGTTTAAAGAATTATAATTATACATCAGCCTTTGTTAAAAGAATTAAATAATGATGTTTGTAAAATTTTAAAATATATATTTTTAAAGGAAATAACTGTTTCTTCTTCTTGATGTGCCTATCCTTGACGAATGTTGGCGATTATCGTGGCAATCTTTATATTAGCTATATCCGTGATATATGCAGAGCTAAAAAGCTACACAGATGTTGTGTTGAACCAGGTTCTGAGGTATTTTAACCAGGATCTTTTTTTCTTGCTGGACCTCGCTTTCCAAATATTTTTCCTTGCACGATGGCTTGTAGTGGGACATATCTGGATTCATTTCGCATAATGTGTACAAAGTATTCTAACTTCGAGATTTGATGGTGTTCAGTACCTTTCAGTTCTTCTTCATTTTTCTGAGGGCCTTCTCATTTGTGACCCGGTCAGTCCACGGGATTTTAAGAATTCTACGGTATAGCCATATCTCAAAGCTTCCAATTTTCTGCACATATTTTCGTTCAAGTTCCACGATTCAACACCATAAAAAAGGACGGAGAAAACGTACTTACTTTTATAAGTACCAAGAGAGGTTGTGACCCTTGAAGAAAGGCCCCATACGGTTGAAGGTGGATTTAGCTTTTGCAATGCGCGCTCTTATTGCTTGGTTGTTAGTCCATTCTTCATTTACATATTATGGTGTTGAGGTAGTTGTGTGCTTCACTCTTTCTACGGGATTTTGGTTGATTTAGAGTTGCCCTTCTCTTTTCCTTTCTAATGATCATAACCTTTGTCTTCATTACGTTTATATTGAGTCCATATTATCGACTGTAATATGTGATTTTGTTTATAAGGACTTGTATGTGTTCTAGGTTGTCCGCAAATATTATGGTGTCATCTGCATACCTGATGTTATTTAGCAGGTATCCGTTTAGTAGAATTCTTTTTTCAGTTTCGTTCAAAGCTTCGATAAATGTTCTTTCAGAGGAGAGGTTGAAAATTACAGTGTACAAAATACAGCCTTGCCTCAGCCCACGCATGATGTTCACGTATTCGGTGTGTTCACGAAATGCGTATTTTTGGGCGCCATAAAATGTTTTGCACACAGGCGCTAACACGTGCTGGCGCGGCACTGTTCGCCGCTATTCGCGCACGATCGTTTCTCATATCCCCTCCAAGTACTTGCACCGCGAATATTATTATATTTCTATAGAATAGAAAAAATGTCTCGAATAAAAGTTGCTTACTTTTACGTAAGGAATCCAAATCTGCAATAAAAAATGGGGGTTTCCATTTACGATTTTAAATTGAGCCCCCACCCCACCTCCAAGGGTTGGAGTAGGGGGTCGTATTTGGTGTCATTCGATAGATTTTTAAAAATTACTGAACAGGTATTTTTCAGTACTTCGATCCGATTTTCATTTCGCGAAATATTCGACCGTTCCGCTATTTTTTGACACCCTGTATATGTATATAGTTTAGCTCTCCAGGGCTCCAGGCCTAGAAGGCCCATGGTTTGGTTTACTATTCTTTTCCATTCTTTCCTGCTTGTTCCTTTATTTTTCCAATTTGTGATTTTAAGTTCTTCTGTCTCTTTAAACACCTTTCTTCCATCTGGTTTTCGGTCTACCTTTCTTCTTCTTTCCTGCTATGCTATACCTCCCGTTGGGATTCTTTTGGGAAGTCTCGTGTTTGGCATCCTTTGGATATGTCCCAACCATCTCAGTCTTTGTAATTTTATGATCCCTGCTATATTCGGTTCTCCATAAATCGTCTCCAGTTCTACATCTGGTCTTTTTATCCACATTCAATTCCATACCTTTCCTGTAAATATTTTCCTGAGGACTTTTCTTTTCCACACTTTCAGCATGACTTGTTAGGATTTGTTCATCGTCCATGTTTCACCGGCATATAATACTATAAGTCTTATCACTGTCTTATACATTCTTATGTCATATACATGTCATAATATTCTTATCTTAGCCCTTCTAGATGTGTTCTTACTTCTTAATAAGTTTTTTAGAGAAAACATACAATTATTTTTCTTCTTCTTGTAGTGCCTATCTGTTTCGGATGTTGGCGACCATCATGGCAATCTGTACTTTGCACACTGCTGCTCTAAAAAGACTTGTGGTTGTTGTGTTGAACCATGTGCGTAGATTCTTCAGCCAGGAAATCCTTAGCTTTCCTGGTCCTCGTTCTCCCTCCACTTTTCCTTGCAAGATTAGTTGCAGTAGTCCATATCTTTCGCTGTTTCTCATGATGTGACCGAGGTATTCGATTTTGGCGGCTTTTATTGTGGTTAACAGCTCCTTTTCTTTTTGCATTCTCAGCAAAACACCCTCATTAGTAACGTGGTCGGTATAAGATACCTTCAGGATTCGACGATAAAGCCACATCTCAAAAGCCTCAATTTTCTTGCAGGTGGCGTCTGTGAGAGTCCACGACTCAACTCCGTACAACAGTATATGAAAGATATAACATCGCAGTAACCTGACTTTTATGGGCAATGATAAATCATGACATTTGAATAACTTAGCCATTTTTTGAAATGCCGATCTTGCTTTCTCTATTCTACATTTAATTTCTATCGAATGGTCCCAATTTTCATTGAAGTTCGTACCAAGGTAGGTATACGTTTTTACTCTTTCTATTTGTTGACCGTTTACACTGATTCGTCCAAATTGCTGTTCCTTCTTAGAGATCATCATACATTCTGTTTTCTTAGTGTTTAGTGAAAGTCCGTATCTCTGGATGACTTCTGTGATTCTGTTCATTAATTTCTGGAGGGCTTCAGAACTGTCAGCGAATACCACCGTGTCGTCTGCGTATCTTATGTTATTGATACATTCTCCGTTAATTCTAATTCTGGCTTCAACATCATCCACTGCTTCTTGAAAGATTTGCTCAGAGTAGATGTTAAACAGCAGTGGTCATAATATACATACCTGACGGACCTCACGTTTGATTTTGATATCGTCTGATTCTCCTGCCGTTGTCCGGATAGTTGATGTTTGATTCCAGTACAGATTGCTGATAATTCTTAAATCACAGGTGTTTATTCCAATATTGGTTAGTATCTCCATCAGCTTGTCGTGCTTTACTGTATCGAACGCTTTATGGTAATCAATGAAGCATGCATAAATATCGCAATTCACGTCTCTACATCGTTGAAATAGCATTTGTATACTAAAGAGGGCCTCTCTCGTACCCAATCCATTCCGAAAACCAAACTTTGTACGGCTGATTTTCTCTTCTCACAGTCTATATATCCTTTGATGTACTTATAATTTTTAAAAATAATTTTAAAATATGGCTCAATATTTTTGTTAGGCGTTGAGTACCGTCGGTATTAAATAGTTTTATGAGTTCAGCATAATATGTAATTGTCAGGTTCAGGAGCTTTGCCATTTTTTAGTTGTGATATTACTTTTTTCACTTCATCTGATGTGATTGGTAAGTGATCATCACATATTATGTAGGATGGAGGTTGTTCGGATCTAGTATCATCAAAGGGTTCTTGTATGTATTTTGTCCATATGCAGATTTCTTGGTTTTTGTCTGTGATGATATCCTCCTGTTGGTCTCGCAGTTTGCTAGCTGTGTTGGATTTCTGAAGACCAGCTGCTTGTTTCACCTTTTTATGCAAGTTAAACGTATCATGTTTTTGTTTTAACAACATCTTTTCACACTGTGACTTTAACTAATTCTCTTTGGCCTTTCGTATTTCAGTTCTTATTTGTCTCTGAATCGTGTTGTACATTATTTTGTTGTTCTTTGATTTTCTTCTTTCTTCCATGAGTTGTAATATATTGTCATTCATCCAACTTTTTCTTTTCTCTTTCTTTTCTATCAGATATTCTTCTCTGATATTGTTAAATGTTTCACATATATTTTGGAGTGATTTTTCGGCATTATCTGTTTGCTCCATATTACTTAGCTTCTCTGGAAAAATCTGTGCGACTGTCTCTTTTGTTTTCTTATCTTTTAGTCTTCTCATATCGCACTTTTTGTTGCTATTCTTTTTTGCAACCTTCTTGAATCTAAACCGAAATTTACCAACAACAGGAACATGATCTGATGATACGTCAGCACCGGGGTAACTCTTAACTGATATGCATCCATTACGGAATCTCTTGTTCTTATGTAATCAATTTGATTCCGTATTACGTTTTCTGGTTGATCTTGCGGGGAAACCCAGGTATACAAGTGTCTTGGTGGTAGTTTGAAGAATGTATTTAGTATTGCAAATTTTTCTTCCTCTACAAATAGTTTTAATCTTTCTCCCCTTTCATTTCTCTGTCCTATTATACCAAAATCACCTATGAATTCACCGCTTCTTCCTTTACCAATTTTCGCATTAAAGTCACCCATAATAATAGTTATATCTTCTTTTCTAAGTCGTTTAAGTGACTTTATCAACAACTCATATAATTGCTCTAGCTCTTATTCTGGTAATCGCTCGTGGGGGCATACACTTGTAAAACATGTAATTTGACGGGACTAGTATTCAGCTGGATTATTATTAATCTTTCAGAGATAGGTAAAACATTTGTAACATATTGACGTAATTGGGGAGACACGATAATTCCAACCACATATTATGTTGACCATCGTCATTTCCTGAGTGGTATACCATATGATGGTTGTCAACAGTACAAGCACCACTATTTGGCCACCTCATTTCGCTTATGCCCATTATACTGATTCCGAGTCTGGCCATTTCTTGAATAGTGTTATGAATTTTTCCAGCCTGATACATTGTCTTTACATTCCAGGTACATATTTTAGTAATCAATTCTGATGTTCTTAGAGATACTTTTCCGTTTTTGTCACAGGGGTCTCGCTGGGTTACGACCTGGGAGGCCCTGTGATCTAAAGGTGGATCACCTCCCCTGTCGAATCTTGGCTTCCTTTTTCCATGATTAGTATTTGTTTCCACTTTAGTTGGATTTGCCATGATAGCTTTACTAGAGATGTCATCAGGGACCTTTAATGCAGTGGTTTCTCGTTGCCTTCTGAATTCTGATACCGTTGACCCCTTTCTTGGTTCTTCCGCCTTTGAGACCAATTTCTCAGTTTCAGGACAACAGAGTGCCCTTCCATTTACCAGCTCATCCGCCGAAGCCGTTGGTTAGTAAATGGTGGATTGCTTAACACTCGGACGCCAGAGCCTCGTTAGATATCTAGCAGGATATACCAGATGACCATGATCTAGATCATCATACGAGCAGGTGAGGTTGACATTTGAACAGGAGAGGCTATACATTGCGCATCACTATGCCTTTGCATCATTACTAGCCGTAATTCTTGCTTGGATTTGATCGTTCGTATTTGGTCTACTAGTGAATATCGCTCCTAGATATTGGAATCTTTCTACTTCTTCCGTTCTTTGAATTTATATATATTTTCTTCTGTGCTTATCGTCAGCTATTGTCCTTGTATCTTTTCTCATATCCTTTTATTTCTCGCATCGCCTCTAGGATTTTTAGTATTTCTTTTATTTATTGTTTACTTCTGGCTATCAGTACTATGTCATCAACGAATGCAAAGCATTGGTGTTTTCGTTAATATACAAGTTCTGTCCTGTTAACTTCGGCTTCTCTGATGACAATTTCAAGAAGGATACTGAACAACAATGACCACAGTGGGTATCCTTGTCGCACCCCTTCACTGACCTTAAACTTATCTGTTCCTTTCCATCTATTTTAACCCTATTCTCTGTTTCTCTGAGTCTCACTTTTATCATTTGTATTAATTTTTCACTAATTCTAATTTTACATATTGCCTTCTTCTTCTTCTACGGCACTACAGCCCAAATTGAGCCTTGGCCTCCTTTATTTTTTGCCTCCACCCTTGCCCGTCTGTGGCTGCTCTTCTCCATACACGGATTCCTAAAAGGGTTTGTGCGTCGCTGTTTACTGTGTCTTCCCAGCGCTTTCGTGGCTTCCCAACCGGTCTTTTTCCTTGCATTCTAGCATTCAGTGCTCGTTTTGATAGCCTATCCTCTCCCATTCTTATCACATGTCCGGCCCACTGCAATCTTTGTATTCTAATGAAGTCTGACAGGGGCGTTTCCTTATAAAGTTGATAAAGCTCGTTGTTGTATCGACTTCTGAAGATTCCGTTTTCCCTCACAGGTCCTAGTATTCTCCTAAGTACTTTCCTTTCGAATGTGTCGAGTTTGTTTTTGGATGTTTCTTTCGGGACCCAGGCTTCACTGCCATAGCATGTTATTGGTCGAATTAAGGTTTTATAGATTCTCATCTTTGTATTTCGGTGGACACTTTTAGACCGAAATATATGGGAGAGGGCAAAATAAGCTCTGTTTGCCTGCGTTATTCTTTTCCGTATTTCTCCATCTTCTAATCCGTCGACATATTTATATTTCTACTCCCAGGTATGTAAACTTTTCAACCGTTTCAATGTCATCTTCATGTATAATGTTTTCTGGGACTATATTTCTTCTCGTCTGAGTCATTATCTTTGTTTTTTCTGTGTTAATTTCCAGACCTAGCATTTTTGTTTGTGTTTTTAACTCTGCATATGTTTCCTGTGCTCCTGTTGATGTTCTACTCATAATATTAATATCATCAGCATAAGCGGCCAGTTGAACCGTTCGGTTGATCAGTAGATTTCCTCGTCCAGTTTGCATTTGCCTAACCGCATACTCCAGTGCCAGGTTAAGCAATGTTGGGGCCAGCCCATCTCCCTGCTTTAGTCCATGCGAAATGTTGAAAAAGTCTGTCCGGTGGTTTTGTATTCGTACACATGCCTGAGTTTCGCATCCATTGTGGCTTTAATGAGTCTTATTAACTTGTGTGGTATTGCCAATTCAGCCGATATATAGTATAGTTTGTTCCTTTTGACTGAGTCGTATGCCTGTTTGAAGTCTACAAACACGTTGTGAACATCAACATCGTGTTCCCATGCTTTGATCAAGATCTGTTTGACTGTAAATATTTGATCCAGTGTCGATCTTCCCCGTCGGAAGCCCGTCTGATACTCTCCAATAATATTTTCTGCTAGTGGTTGGAGCCGCTGGTTTATAATATACGTGATGACTTTATATGCTGTACATAGTAGAGAGATTCCACGGTAATTTTTGCACTGGAGTTTGTCTCCTTTTTTTATAGATCGGGCATAGGTACTATACTTTTCTTCCAGTCGTCGGGTATTTTCTCTTCTTGCCATACGTCTTTGATGAGCGCGTGGATGTGACTTGCTAGGTGGTCGCCACCTACCTTATATAGTTCTGCTGGTATTTCGTCAACTCCCGGAGCTTTATTGTTTTTCTGGGCCCTAATGGCTTCGAGAACTTCCTCTATGGTTCGAGCTTCTACTCCATTCTCTTCTACGTAGATCATACACCCATTTCATCTTCCATGTCTACTTGAGTTCCAAGTAGTGTCTGAAAATAATGCTTCCAGATTTCTGTGACTTTCTGTCGGTCACTGATTATTTGCCCACTTTCATCTTTACATAGACTTGTTTGAGATTTATACCCACTTTTTATCTTTTATAGGTACTCGTAAGCCCCTTTAATTTCGTTGTTTTTGAAATTTTCTTCCATTTTTTTTATTTGTCCATTTTCATAGGCTCTCTTTTTATTTCTACATGTCTTGTCTGCTTTCCGTCTTGCGACTTCAAATAATGTTCGGCTTTCCCGTGTTCTTCTTGTTATGTACATTTTGTGTGCTTCATTTCTTTCCTCTATTGCTTGTCTGCACTCGTCGTCAAACCATGCTGCTCTTCTCTCCTTTTTCTTGTTTCCCAGGGTGGACGCTGCTGCTGTCAGTACTGCTGTTTTGATATTAGTCCATTTGCCCTCTATGGAGTGCAGTTCTAGCGTCCTTAACTCATTTGCGACTTCTTGTTCGAACTTCTCTTTACATTCCTGAATCTTCAGTTTTTCCAAAGTTTGTTTGTTCTTTGTTGTCTTTCGTTTCTTTCCCTATTAACTCTGCATCTAAATTTGGTTTGTACTAAAAGATGGTCTGATCCACACCATGCTCCTCGTCGTGTTCTCACATCGGAGATAGTACTGGCTGCCCTTTTGTCTATCAGCACATGGTCAATTTGTTTGGTTGTGATTCCATCTGGTGAAATCCATGTCATTTTGTGTATGTCTTGATGTGGGAAGCATGTGGAACTTATAACCATGTTTTTACTGGTGGCAAAATTTATCAAAAACTCCCCATTCTCGCTTGTTTCATTGTGCAGAGAGTGTTTTCCTATTGTACCATAGAACTGCGGTTCCTTGCCTATTATAGCATTCATATCACCCATTATAATCTTGATGTCATTTTTTGGCGCATTATCATATACTATCTCCAGCTGTTGGTAAAAGCTTTCCTTTGTATGTTGATCTTGATCTTCTGTTGGACAGTGAATGTTTATCATTGTTAGGTTGAAGAAGTGGGTGCAAATTCTCAACTTGCATATCCTTTCACTGACTGCCTGGAAGTCGATGATTTTTGACTTAAAATCATTATCCACCACAAATGCGACTCCACATTCTTTGCTTCCTTGTTCCTTCCCACTATATAGAATTGTTTGCGTTTTAGTGTACCTGACACCTTTCCCCAGCCATCTTGTCTCCTGAAGAGCAGTAATCATGAGCTTATATCTTTTTAGTTCTTGCAGAAGTGCGGTTTGAGCTCCTGGTCTATTAAGTGTCCTCACATTCCAGTTTCCAAATGCATAGTCCATGTTTCGTAGCTTGAGTCGTTTCCGAAAGTTCCGTCCTGTATTCCGAGGCAAATGTTCAGGTTTCGTAACAGTGTGTTTTTTCCGGGAGTGGGTTTCAGCCCACTGCCCAACCTTCCTCCTTCATCCGAGCTTAGGACCGGCAATGGTGACTCCTGAGCTACTCGATCCACCCATTTGTCACCACAGGCGGAGTTACATATTGCCTTGTATATATATTTTTTTCATTTTACCGAAAGCGTAGCTTTCCGCTTGTATTTCACGTAGCAGGAAAATTTGATCCACTGTGCTGCGTCCTCTTCTGAATCCACATTGATATTCTCCTATGTCATTATCTATCTTTTGTGTTATCTTGTCTTTTATAATGTGTACTGCAAGTATTTTATATGCAACGTTTAGTAGCGCTATTCGCCTGTAATTATGGCATAAACTTTTGTCGTTTCGTTTGTTTTCATCAAGTTAAGGTCCAGGATAACAAAAGTGTCAAAAGTAGTATACATGCCTCCCGTAGAAAGATCAGTTTATGAGATTCTCGAATTTCTTTAATTTTCGCTATAACTATAAGGTATTTCTTTATATCTCAAGAACTACTGCATGGATTTTAATTTAGAAAGCCTCATTTTGTTTTTTTTTGAAACCCTTCAATCATTATTATGTGTAAATCTTTTATGTTTAAGCGAAAATATATAAAAAAATATCGATTTATCGTTTTTTTCCGACAAATGAAAAGATAAACATATCTCCGAAGTTTGATGATAAATTTTAACGCACAAAATCTTATTTGGTTTGTTTTTTGGAGGTGTTGGTGTATACCTTGAAAAATTTGGGTGTGCCTCCCAAATTTTTAGTTTCTTTTTTTTTTGTTGATAATTTTCACATGTCATTTTTTTATTAGTGCATCAACTACAAGAATTTTTAAAAATAAGACTTTTTACGTTAAAATTGATAAATAAATTTTAGAGATATGCATATTTCTTCCATGGTGTCAAAACATTTTACTAAAAATGAAAATAATTATTTTTTTAAATTTTTTGGATCATCATTAAGAATATTAGGTGAAGGCCGCGTCCCACCATCAAATAATTTGATCAAACTGGTTTGAGCAAACTGAAAGTGACAGTTAGTGAGTCACATCCTGAGTGTTCATTGTGGATAATAATGAAAAATTTTAATTTTAAATAAAGTACAAACAATAAGTAGACAACTCAATACAAAAAATTTGATCAAACAGACTGAGTCACAGATTTTTAGAATTTCAAAAAAACTGCAATTGTGACGTCACTTTGACGTACTTCCGGAGTTTGCTCAAACTGTTTGATCAAATTATTTGATGGTGAGACGCGGCCTTTCGGTAGGGTATTTTGCATTCTCCATTGTCTTCGTATTCTTAAAGTCAAATTCTTAACGATGTTGGATCCGCCGCTGTAGAGATAATTTAGAATTTTCTGCTAAATACGTCAAAGTTACCTGTATGTAACCGGTTTCGCAGAAAGTTTTTCAATATATTGTGCTACTCTCTGAAGAAGTTAAAGCTGCTGCTCAGACACCCTTGCCCTTAAGGCCGCGTCTCACCATCAAATAATTTGATCAAACAGTTTGAGCAAACTCCGGAAGTACGTCAAAGTGACGTCACAATTGCAGTTTTTTTGAAATTCTAAAAATCTGTGACTCAGTCTAGTTTGATCAAATTTTTTGTATTGAGTTGTCTAACTTGTTTGTACTTTATTTAAAATTGAAATTTTTCATTATTAAGTGACAGTTAGTGACGTCACATCCTGAGTGTTCATTGTGGATAATAATGAAAACTTTTAATTTTAAATAAAGTACAAACAAGTTAGACAACTCAATACAAAAAATTTGATCAAACTAGACTGATAGCGAGAGCACAGATTTTTAGAATTTCAAAAAAACTGCAATTGTGACGTCACTTTGACGTACTTCCGGAGTTTGCTCAAACTGTTTGATCAAATTATTTGATGGTGAGACGCGGCGTTTAAACAGTTTTTGGAAATTTTTGGATGTTTGATTGAAAGTAATGTTAATAATAAGGGTTTTCTAATGCGGCCGATATTATAGTGGTAATCATGATACTATAAATAACGTTATTTATAGCAAAGAATACCCCATCCAACTTGGATGGGGTATTCTTTGTTTATAGTATCATGGTGGTAATTACATTGTTGTCAGATCTTCCGTTTTTCTGGAAATCTCATAAACTTTCTTAGTTCAAATGTAACACCCTGTATATTTTTTGCCAAGAAAGCCAAGAAATACTGATTATTTTTCATGTTATATTCCCGATTCCCAAGCGCCGTCGCTTGGGTTCTTTCTGCGGTAAATTTCACTCGTAGCGGTTGGCTAATTGGGTCTGTTCCTTCTGTCTATTTTCTAGTGTAAAGGCCGCGTCCCACCATCAAATAATTTGATCAAACTGGTTTGAGCAAACTGAAAGTGACAGTTAGTGACGTCACATCCTGAGTGTTCATTGTGGATAATAATGAAAAATTTTAATTGTAAATAAAGTACAAACAAGTTAGACAACTCAATACAAAAAATTTGATCAAACTAGACTGATAGTAAGAGCACAGATTTTTACAATTTCAAAAAAACTGCAATTGTGACGTCACTTTGACGTACTTCCGGAGTTTGCTCAAACTGTTTGATCAAATTATTTAATGGTGAGACGCGGCCTTTTGACACTTTCGAGTGTAGGTTCAATAAATGTAGACTCCGCAACTGCTGTATAGGGCTTTTCATCGATTGTCATTTGTTTCGAGCTTCTGTCAAATGTTGTATAATCTGTGTATAATATTAATATACACGGATTATACGACATATGACAGAAGCTCGAAACAAATGACTGTGAATGAAAAGCCCTATTATATTATATTATATGTAAAAGGTGGGATCAACATCGTTATCACGCCGAGGTAATTTTGTTTTTGATAGTTTCCTGTTCTGTGACCTTACCTTGTCTATTCTATTATGTCTATGGTCTATATTGGTTACTGTTCCATGGGTTCCATGGTAGTGAGTGACATTTGACAGGCATGACGCAAGACTTGTGACATGTGACATTGTATCAAACAACAAACAAATTTTGAAAATTTGTATAAAGGAGCCCTATTCAAATACTAGCAATACTGTAAATTAAGGATGATTCACGAGTGTCTATTTAATCTCTTTAATAATCCAGACTCGGAAAGCTTATCAGAAACATATAATGTACTAGTCGATTTTCTATCATTTATAAATAAATATTAATGCTTAATTTTTTAGTGGACTTCTCTCTTTGAGTTACAAGAGTTTTTACATCCTGGGGAGCAAAAACTCATACAGACCATAGTCGAGATTGCATTGGATTATCATAAGATAGTAGCATTTACAAAAAATGTTTTAATCCCAACACCCAATGTAGAAAGTAAGTGAAATTATGTTCTGTGTGAAATAAACTGAAATTACACATAAGAGACCAACTATACTTTATTCTAAAATCGAATCTTACTGACTGATACTTCCAAGTCAAAATTGAAGACAACTACTCAAATTACCACATCATACAATCTGGCGTACCACAGGGTAGCGTTCTCGGCCTATTTCTGTATCTGATATTTACAGCCGACATTGCAACCAGAAATGACACCTTCTTCTTAGCTACTTTTGCTGATGATAAGGGAATCTTAGCAGTGGATATCGACCCTAATGTGCAAAAAAAATCACAAAAATCAAAAAAGTATCACAAAAAGTAAAAAATCATTTAGACCAATTACAGAACTGGCTTAAGCGATGGAAAATAAATGTTAATGGGAAGCCGAGAAAATACATTGTTGTAACATATACCGGTTTTGAACTTTGAGATTCTGTTGTCTTCAACCTAGTTTTTGATTGGGATTTTGGTATTTTTAATGCGTAATTTCAATTGTTGTTATTATTATAATAATATGTTATGAGTCTCTTGAAGATATGAAAATTTGTCTGTAGAAAGAGGACCGCAATAAAAAGGTAATGGTTTGAAAATTACCTTCCTATTGTTTATAAATTCCTCGCAAATGCCGGTCAACTTTGACCTGCTGTATGTCAGAAACCACTCATCGCAATTAAACCTTGTTTCTTTTAAAAGAAGCAACCTGTTGTGTTCTTTCCAATACCGTTTTATTGATTAAATTTAATTTAATACTGGCAGAGATATTATATTTGTTTATAAGCCAAAAAATTGTTTACAACTTTAAAACATTCCTGAGGCCGCTCAAATAGTTCAATTTCAATTCTGCAAAGTATGTTAGATAGGTTCCTTTTTATACGAAATTCATAGTTGTTCCGGTGTATCATAATTATTATGGTTATTATTGCGACCGTAAATTGTTAATTAACATAAAAATGTATACCATTTTTATTCAGTTGCAATGCGAAGGCAAAACTGTCTTATTTTTCACTAAGTACAGTTAATTAACAATTTAATTGTTGCTAAACGAATCGTTAAATTTGTACTGGCCTTAGGAAATATAATCTATACCAAAAAAGCTTTTATGTATCAAGTTATTTAATTATTGATGAATAATTACTTACCTAAAATTTTAGTTGAAAATTAAAGTTTTGGGTGTAAAGTTAAAATCTTCGGAGCTATAGAGCAATAATTGAAAAAAAAACATGATTTGGGGGCGGCATTTTGTTTATAAAAAAATAGCACACTATCTGTGGACTTTGCATACCTATATTAATAATTAACTATTTAGATAGGAAATAATATTATCAATATGTACAATCATAAAATTCGATTCCAGCAATAAAATTGCTGGTAAACTTTTCCCAAAAATGACCTATTCTCCGATAATCTGCCCAGACTAATAATATATACCTCACCTGATAATTATTCATATTGATTATATACATAAACTTTTTTTAGCTACCACAACTCAGTTACCGGAAAGAAATGTTCCAAGTGGATTATACATTACAGCTTTCTGTACTGGCGTTTACAAAGTTTTAGATAACTATAGGAAAGAAACGATTGCTCTTGAAGACATGTTCTTGCAGAATCCTCAACTGTCACTGACGTTCATCCTCAGTAAAATTGAAAGATATAGAACTCTTTTTCAAGTACTTCTCTCTATGATTAATATAATTGAGAATGATAATGTACACGGTTGTTTACTGATCGGACGTTTGCATAAATATGTTAGTTGTGGGGTGGATCAGATTGTCACAGCAGCAGATGAGTAAGTACGTTAATTAATGTATTTGTTACCGGCCAAACCCGATTTCAGGACAAACTAGTTTGGCCTAGGCCAAACTAGTTTCTCCTATCGTGTGTAGGGCACACGATCCACTTTATCCTGATATAAATACACACACTTCCTAGTTTATCCTGATATAATAAAGACTCACACTTCAGGATAAACTAGTACGGCCTAGTCTAAACCAATTTAGCTGAGTCGAAAGTAATTTAGGGAACATGTAAGGACTTTTACATGCGGGAAATTCCCAAATCACGTCCCAACAGGGATGGCAAAAAAATTATACATCGATATATTGTATCATATGATACATCGAATGAAGATATTGATACATGCTATAAATCAATATATTCTTGTATAATTAAATAATATAAAAAATAATAAAAGGATGAGGATTTCTCCAAAAATTAAAAGAAAAGATACACTTACGAATAAAATCAAATACGAATTAATATTGTTTTCATCAATTTTGAAAAAATGTGAAAACGTTGAATTATCCACGTACGTCTGTCTGTCTGTTCATCTGTCTATCTGTCTGTCCGTGAACTCAACTCCTCCGTCATTATACCAGGTAGAATGACAAATGAGGTGTCAAATGAAAGCTTATAATCCAAGGATGGTACTAAAGGTGAGAAATTTGACCCAAGTTGTTTGTCTGTCTATCCGTCCGACCGCGAATATAACTCAGTATTATTGTTTGTTACGAATAATTATAATTTTAATAAAAATGATTATTTTTCCAAGAACAAAGTAATTTATTTAATCTATTATTTATTTCAGCAGTACTAATTCGCTGAATTACTTTCTTCTTCTTGGCTTTTTCCCATTATGAGTTTGCTGTTTTCGTCTTCCATAGCACTCTATTCTCTCAGTCGCCATCTCCGAGGTCTCTATCTATCATAGCATTTCCTATGTGAGTTTTCCATCTCACAGCAGGTCTTTGTCTCCGTCTTCCTCCCCGCGGGTCCCAGTCCAGTAATCTTTTCGACCACCTGTGCTCTGGCATTCTTTGTACATGCCCGTACCATTTCAGGGCTCTACTTTTACTACCACAACTTTTTTGTAATTGAGCCTTCTACTTCTATTCCGTTTCATATTTCCTCTGTTCTTATTCTATTCTACCTGGTGATTTTTAGACACCTTCTCATAAACTGCAATTCAACTGTTCGTATTTTATTTCGTATTATTGTTGTCACTGGCCATTCTTCCGCTCTTGTAGGGTAGTATTCAGCACTATGCCCTGAAAATACCTTTTTTGTTTTCTTTAGTTAGAGTGTTCTTCCATATCACTCCATGGAGTGCTTTCGTGGCTTGTTTTCGTCATACTATTTTCATTTCTACATTTTTCATACAAGTGTCATCTCAGTTTATCATTTACCCTAAATACTTAAAAGTCTTACAACTCTTAATAGTGTCTTCTAAACTTACGTTTAAATCAGCAACAAGTCTGTAATCAATTACTTTCGACTACATTAAATTGGTTTAGACTAGGCTAAACTAGTTTATCCTGATATAAAAACATACTACACTTCAGGATAAACTAGTTTGGCCTAGGCCAAACTAGTTTGGCCTGAAGTGTGCGCGCGTCTTTATTTGCCTACGCTCGATAGGACAAACTAGTTTGACCTAGGCCATACTAGTTTGGCCTAGGCCATACTAGTTTATCCTAACGCGCTCGTCCTGAAATCGGGTTTGGCCGGTAACATATTCATCAATTCGTAAATATTACAAAAAATAAACAAAGTAAAAGACCATATTTTTATACATATATTTGCACCCTTGATATTGTATGGCAATATTATCTGAAATTTTAATATTTGGCACTTAATCCGTTATTACATCACACACGTTATTACACAGTCTAGTTATGAATACGACATTCTTAGCTAAATACCCCAGGAAACAAAGCCGAAAAAGCACTTGAAAAATCGAAATATGCCCGCTTTTTTTAATTTTTAAAATAAACAATAAATCAAGCTGAAAATGCGAGAATTATCATAACGGAAACTTTGTTTATTTACGTATTTAAATTCATTATATGCAAAATTGATGTTATGAAAAGTTGTTTAGAATTTAAAAAAAAAAATATGAAAAAAAAAATTTTTAAGAATCGCCTTTTTTTAGTCACGAGTGACTAAAATTAAAAATATTAAGTATAAAAAAATCAACTAAAAAGCAAAAAATAAAAAAATTCAAACTCGAAGGATTATTAAAAAAAACTGTTGGATTAAATATACAAAAATCTCACACATTCGTTAAAAAATTGAAAAAATCTAACACATTCGTTAAAGAAAAGCGTGGGGCGCGAAAAGTAAAAAAGTATCTATCCTCAAACCGTTTATTCGATGAAGACGAGCCCGACGCTTTTCTTTAACGAATGTGTTAGATTTTTTCATTTTTTTAACGAATGTGTGAGATTTTTGTATACTTATTTAATCTGTCTAACAGTTTTTGTCGAATAATCCTTCGAGTTTGAATTTTTTTATTTTTTGCTTTTTAGTTGATTTTTTTATAATATTTTTAATTTTAGTCACTCGTAACTAAAGAAAAGCGTTTCTTAAAAAAAATTCATATTTTTTTTATTTTTACTTTTTAGTCTTACACTTTTCAACCATTAAGATATATCGTCATGTTTAAAAATAAAGGAGGTATACGATAGACACATTTTTTGCATTTATTTCAACATTTGATACATACATTGTACATTTTCTGTAATTTCTTCATACATTTCTTAAATCAAAATCATTATTTACACCTATTGCAGTTTTCGCAGTCTTTCCATCTCTTCTAATGCTTTACTATTGCACGGTGTAGACCCTGTTAATTTCTCGCAATGCAGTTCTTAGATGCACAAGTCGTCTAATGATCGCACTAGGCTCAATGCAACGTAAGCCTGTCCTTCCGCAAACACTTTCGGGGACAAGCTAATTCTTTTGGGCCTAAACAATTAACGTAAAAAGTGAAATTATGTATAGTTCATATAATTAGCTACAGTCTTTAAAAGTTTCAAGTTTCTACATTGTAAAAAACAAGAGAATTTAAGCATTTTCCATTAAAATCGTTTTTTTTTATAAACAATTAATAAACAAATTTTTTTTTATTTATAAGTAGTGTATAATAATTACGGACGTACGTTTTTCTCTCACTTGCAACTTAATGCGTTAAAGAGAATTCCATAAACTATGACGCATTGAAAGGAGGGTTTGGTATGAACTTTACTTCATTCTGCATCAATTTTTTTGTAAGTAAACAATTAAAAATTAATAATTTTTTTAAAACATGAAAACTTGACACCTTACGATGGGAACAAAACCCTTATAAATATTGACAAAACACCTGTACAGCCATTTATAGTTTATTTTAAATACTACAAACAATCGAAAACATGCTTAATTTCGGCTTTAATTTGCAATAATTTTTTTGTTTGTAAACATTTTTTAATTTAGAAAATCTCATTTCAAAGGGCAATATTTTAAAGAAAGTCGTCTGGTGAACGTTTACAGAAGAGCTAGTGAACCCTCCGACTAACGGTCTTCCTGTAAAGCTAGAAATTTGTCTAGTGATAATTCACAGCACACCAAGGCTAGAAACCATGACCTGGCAGGCATCAGCCCTGCACGTGTATCTACCAGGTGAATCGAAAAGTGCATAGTTTAGGGGGAAAATAAACTTTCTCCTGTAAAGTTTAAATTTAAGTATGTGTTTGAGTAAGTCATTTAGAAGAAATGTGTACAATGCCAGGCGATTCTGAACAGCATAAGACCTTGCCAGGCGAAGGGAAAGATTAGGCTTTTTTCCTAAAATTATTTTTTTTTGCATCGAACAAAGTTTTTTAGATTTTTTGAATCATTCCAAACAGAAAAGGTCTTTAGTGACTTTTCTCTTAGGTTAATAGTTTTTGACATTATATAAGCGATTAAAAAGTTTAAAAATTGCTAACTTGACCATTTTTAACTCTTTTCGGACATTAACTGAAAATTTAAATGTTGCTAAGGTAGGTATTCTTTAAATGTCGATTGATGAAATCCCGAAGAGTTCTTTGCAATACAATATCGAAAACCCCCTTGTTTTTTAATTGCTAATCAAGTGGGCGCGACACTCTAGTATAAGGCTAAGGCTCCACGGGCGACAAATTTACGCTAGCAGTAGCCGTAAAACGAACTTACGGTTCCGCGGAACGGAATAGGAATAGCCGAACTGAACCGACTACAGGACTTGTGCGTAGTCGGTTCAGTTCGGCTATTCCTATTACGTTTCGCGGAACCTTAAATTCGTTTTACGGCTACTGCTAGCGTAAATTTGTCGCCTGTGGAGCCTTAGCCTTAGTGAGGACGTTTGAGTTTGCATAAATTCGTTTGCACAAATAAAGAGAAATCGTCGGACAGGTCGATTTTTATTTTTAAATTAGGACTTCTTGGCATATTTATAATACTAGTGACGTCATCCATCTGGACGTGATGACGTAATCGATGATTTTTTTTGAATGGGAGTAGGGGTCGTGTGATAGCTCATTTGAAAGGTTATTTAATTCTCTATTCATTAATATAAACGTTAACCTAATTATTTATACAAATGGTGTACAAAAAATTTTTCTTCTTTTTGTGTAAATTAATTTAATAAAAAGAAATTTTTTGTACATCGTGTATAAATCATTATGTTAATGTTTATATTTCTGAATAGAGAATTAAATAACCTTTCAAATGAGCTATCACACGACCTCTACTCCTATTCAAAAAAATCATCGATTACGTCATCACGCCCAGATGAATGACGTCACTATATATATATATACCAAAAAGTCCTATTTTAAAAATAAAAATCGACCTGTCCGAGGATTTCTCTTCAAATTTGCCCATTCTCGAGATAATGAATTTATGCAAACTCAAACGTCCTCACTTATACTACAAACAAAGGGATTTTCGATATTGTATTGCAAAAAAATTGCTGGATTTCATCAATCGACGTTTAAAGAATATCTACCTACCTTGGCAACATTGAAATTTTCAGTTAAATGTCCGATTCAGGGTTAAAAATGGCCGATTTCGCGATTTTTAAATTTTTTAATCGCTTATATGTCAAAAACTATTAACCTAAGAGAAAAGTCACTAAAGACCTTTTCGGTTTAGATTGATTCAAAAAACCTAAAAAAAACTTTGTTCGATGCAAAAAAATAATTTTAGGAAAAACCCTAATCTTTCCCCTCGCCTGGCAAGGTCTTATGCTGTTCAGAATCACCTGGCATTGTACACATTTCTTCTAAATGACTTACTCAAACACATACTTCAGTTTAAACTTTACAGGAGAAAGTTTATTTTTCCCTTAAACTATGCACTTTTCGATTCACCTTGTAGATACACGTGCAGGGCTGATGCCTGCCAGGTCATGGTTTTTAGCCTTGGTGTGCTATGAATTATCACTATTATACAAATTTCTAGCCTTACAGGAAGACCGTTAGTCGGAGGGTTCACTAGCTCTCAAACTAGTAGTTTTTTCACAATATTGAAATGAATCAATTAATTAACTTTTTTTGCTAAAATGTTAATAGAAAAACCATGACGTAGTAAAAATTTCGATAGGTACATACGAGATGGTACGCCTCTTCTAGCGGCTAAAATTTTGCGATTTTTAAATGATTCGTTTCTTGGGATAAAAAGTTTTATCATAAAACCAAAGAAGAGTATAATATATTGTTCGTCCGCTATAACTTTTCCCATGCGTCACGATTCATTTTCAAACAAATTAAGTCAAAACATAAAGTGAAACGTACGTCGATGTGTGTAGTATACAAAATGTATATACACATCGACGTTCGTTTCACTTTATGTTTTGACTTAATTTGTTTAAAAATGAATACGCATGGTAAAAGCTATAGCGGACGAATAGTCGAGGAAATGAAGCATTTTGGCTCTCAATTTTTTCGTCCAGCATGGATTTACTTGAAATTTTCACAGAAGGTAGGGAATAGTCCAAGGATCATTTTCTATATCATGCCGCTGTACGCTAAAACCTTGGGGGTGGTTGCCACCCCATCTCGGGGGCGGGAATTTTTTATTACATTTTAACTATGTAAATCGATGTAAAAAGTGATTATAAGAAAAACATGTTTTTTACATTTTCTTCGTAAAACTAATATTTTTCGAGTTATTCGCGCTTGAAAGTAACAGTTTTTCGATAAAAAAATCGACTTTTTTAGAGAGTTTTTTGAGAATACCTCGAAAAATATGCATTTAATCATAAAAACTGTGGATATCAAAATTGTATCTTTTACATTATCAAACCAAATTATTTTTCTGTAATATCGCTAAGACCAATACAAACCGAGATACGGCATGTTAAAAGTTAGCTCTTTTCGTCAAATGCATAATTTGAAATATTCAAAGTAAAATAACGGAAAAACTTTGCATTTTTCGAGGAAAGCTTAAATAATATTTTTTCAAGTATACAGTTAGGCATTTCAAAAAAAAAACATAAAAAGTTTCTAGTCTGAAAAGTAAGCGACTTATGATTAAAAAAAATCGGTACCTGCTTTTCTCTATGAAAAAATCAGTGAAAACAACCCCCTAACTACCCTCCTGATTATAAATTGGTCTTCACCTTTCTGTAATTCCTTTTATTTTTGTATTATCAATACATCCAAGAAGTTTGATCTATTTAAAAGGCCTAGTTTTAGAAAAAGTAGAGTTTAAAGAAAAATTAATTTTTTGGAATTTCCCATTTTTCACCTTTTACTTCAAAATATCTCCGAAAATACTGGAGATACGAAAAAAATGATACATTACCAAATTGTAGCTTCTTTGATAACTAAAATTCCCTTGTGCATAGATTTTCATTAAAGTGAACAGTTAGCGAGATATAGCTGTTTAAAACCTCTATTTACGAGCAAACACCCCCTTATTCGAGCCCTTTAAACCCACCCTAATTAAAAACTGAGGGATCTTACGGAATTTAGTTGACACAGTCTTATAACTCTTCAAAAATCCTACAAAGTCATTTTTGAAAAATCTTTTCACCGCCAAAAATGAAGGAGCTCTGTTTATAAAACGAATTTTTTTTCGAAAAATTCGGATAGTCCGCTTATGGATAATTTTCAATGTATGTATAATACCACAGAACCGGTTCGTATACTGGAAGATGACTAAAAAACTATTTGTATTTGTACATATTTGTCAATTCGTATTTTTGTGTAAATAAATGTTTTTGTAATTCTTTAATGCTGCTTTTTTTTCTGTATAGACCTATTAAAATAGCTAGTTATAAAAACTGTAATGTTATTAAGGGTGGTTTTTAAGGGTTGAAGTATTTTGATATTATATCCTAAAGTATAAAACAATCATTATTTAACCAATCAAAACCAAATTTTACCCATATTAATGTATACAATGTTTTTATATAATTTTTGACAATAAGGGGTTGTTTACACCCCTAAAAATAATCAACGCCCTTAAGCATGATATAGGATATGAAGTGCAGGGTGAGATGATCCTAATCCCAAATTTTTATGTAAATCGATGCAAGCCGAAATTATTCTTTTAGGATAATAAAATTTTTTTATATATAGCTCCAACAAGGGTGGTTTTAAGGGTTGAAATATTATGATAGTATATCTTAAAGCATAAAACATTCATTGTGTAACTAATAAGAACCAAATGTTGACAATATTAAAGTTTAAAATGTTATTTTATAATTTTTTACAACTAGGGCTAGTTTTCACCCTTACAAAACCAAAAGCGTACAACGGCTCAATATAGAAAATGAACTAGAGGGTGTAATGAGCCTAATCCCAAATTTTTGTACAAATCGATGCTGGACGAAAAAATTGCGAGGTTTTACTATTTTTTCAGCTTCACTTCCTCGACTAGAACTATATTCGCTGATAAAACTTAAGCACAATAACAGGGCCTATTGTATATTTTAGGATCATTAAATCAATGAATACTGTCTTCTACAGACACTTATGCAATTGGATAATTTATGGAGACTTGATAGATACATATGAAGAATTTTTCATTAGAGACGGTAAAAACCCAGATGAAAATTTCCTATATCCAGAACAAATGGCTGAACTAGCCACTGAAAATTTAACAAGTCTTAGTGTACAGGTATTTAAAATAATGCAATTTTATTTTCTAATTTTACAGGGATCTTATTTAGTATTTAATTTATGTACAGTTATTTAAATTTATTACAGTCTTCTACTTATTAAACAGAATAATTTATACATATATCACGAACCATCTCTGCGACTTTAATGTGGTTACAACTTTTTAATCGGAAGTGATATAAAAACCAAAACTCGTCTTGCTAAAACGCGTCGAATAATATATCGATTGTACTATTTCAGTAAAAACAGTACTTCCGGTTACAACTCTGGAACCGTTACCTCGGTATCGGCTATCGAGATACATTTGTTTTTATGCTTATTTTTTGTTAACAATATAGCAATAATAAATATGTTGATTTTCACCTTTTTGTTACAAAAAATTTCGTTTTTTTTTTTACTTTCAAGTGATAACAAGAACTCAAAAATCGTTAAAAATAAAAAAAAAACTTGACAGCGTTACCTCGAGAAACTCATAAGCTAATAAAATCTTTTTGAATTTTTTCTCCATTTTTTTCGGAAGTGTCTGTAAAAATTTGGCACCGTTGGCTTATTTTTCAATATTTTTCCTTGATTTTTTTTTAATATTCTCTTAAGAGTAAACAGTAGCGATCAACAGGTAGCAACAAAATATAACTTCGGGAGATAGTATCATAAACTTTGGCTACAGTGGTAATCTTTGACATTATCTAAGATTAATATTTTGACAATATCATAGTCGCGTTAAATGGAAGTAATAGAAAACGATTTTATTATTAATAAATAGATATTAATAAAAATAAACCAAAATGGGTGAAAATTTTATGTTAAGATAGGTATTTAGAAAGGTATTTGCTGAAATATGTAATAATAAAACAATAATAAATAATAATTTTTTGTTGTGAAGCGAAACAAATTTCGATTTTCGCATAATTTTGGCACGGTTTTTAATGGACTTTTTCTTGAAAGGTTTCACTGTATTTTCGTTTGATTTACTTTTTCCATTTTGTTAAACAATTGATAATATTTTTAGAATAAAAAATCCTCCTAAAACTTTATATACTCACATTAGAATTCGAAATATTTTTACGTAAAATATACTTACCTACCTACATTTAACTAAAACTCACAATTAACAACAATCTACTCTTTCAAAGAGGCCAACAACTTATACAACAACAAATATATAATAAATTAACTATCAATAAACACTACTTTCCTATGAAACAACAATAACGAATTCTTAAATTAACACACTAGATTAGATTAGAGAAAATCTGACGCAGGTTTGTCAAAATGACAGTGATAATTTCTCTATGTTGCCTAATTAGTTATTTAGTTATAATATGTTCGATTTCTTGTTAGAAATAAAAAATTTTAGTAGTTCCAAGATTACACAAAATCTAGGCATGGGATAAAAAAGTTTATTTGAAGAAAGTTTTTTTTTCTTCTTAATGGCGGTACAGGCTCCTTTTTTCAATATTTTATTTAGTTATAGAGTAATTTCCACGTACTAACATATTTCTGAAATTGGGATCCGTACCGCCATTCTTTATTATATTACGAATATGTGTGCAAAATATCTCGACAAAATATTCAAAATTAGAGCCGCAATCTTGGAACGCGTTTGTTGCTACCTGTTGATCGCTACTGTAGCCTCTTAATTGAAATGTTGATTTCAAACCATAACGAGGGGGGTCTAGTGGAACCGGAACGCCGTTCCGGTACTGCTTTGTTGCGTTTTTTTTTAATTGTGACTAAATTATTACTAAAATCTAAAATGTTACTGAACCCGCATTGAAACAAAATTCCTCAAACCAAATTACAGCAGATTACAAACAGTGCAGTACAAACGTTTTTGACTGTTTTCGTTAGTTCTCCCAGTCTCAGTAGAAGTTCCGTCACCTCTTTTTCTACATCCGCTGCCCGTCCCCAGATAAATATTTTATATATTTAAAAACAAAAAAAAGAAACGTTTCAATTGATATTTAAAAAGTGAGTTGATTTTCATATTTCTAAAAAATATATTTTCATAAGCAAAAAGTGTATTGGTCAGAATCTTATGATCAATTTTTTATTTTGTGCAATGTGTTTTTATGTAAAGATATTGTTTGGTTTGTCCAATATATGCAGAATTAATTTATATCTAATTAAGATCTTTTTCAGAAACGCAAAATTCGAAGACCGTCCATAGTCAGAAATTTTTTTATAAATTGGCAAATGGTACCGTTATTTATCAGTGAAGACCTAGCAGAGAGCATTTTGTTTATGGGTAGAATAGTCTGGATTATAAGACACGGTCCTAACAAACCTGGCGGTGACAACAACTATCAAATAGAATATAAGAGAGATATTTGGGAAGGACAAGATGTCGAATATTATAAAAAGTTGCAGTTATTGGAATCACAACCGTTTAACAATATCGAGTTCCAGAAGACAATAGAAGACTGTAGGGTTAAGTTAACAAAGGTATAGTATAGTATAGTATATGGCTTAACACCCCATGTGGGGTTTTGCCGCTTTCGCTTTCTAGATCCATTTTACGGGGTGGATCAGTCCCCATGATCATTGTATTTGTTCGCTAATATGTCTCCATTTCTTCCGGTCTATTGCCCTCTCTTTCCATTTTGTAATTCCTGCTCCTCTTAGGTCATCTTCTACTTCAGTTAACCATTTCGATCTGGGTCGACCACGTCTCCTTTTTCCTCCTGGTTGCCACAATATCATAGCTTTTGATACTGATTCTGGTCCTTGTCTCCATATGTGACCTAGCCATTTGGTTCTTTGTACTTTTATTTTATTTACTACATATATCTTCACCATTTAATTCTTCTAAAATTTCTGTATTCGTTCTCCTTCTATAGTCTTGTTCTTCGATTCTCACTGGACCCAGTATTGTCCTTATTATCTTTCGTTCATTTATCCTTAATTTCTCTTTTTCTTTTTTTGTCATAGTCATGATTTCTGCTGCATACATCGTTATTGGTCTTATTATTGTTTTATATATATTAATTTTTGTTTGTTTGGTCAATATTTTACTCTTTACTAGTTTTCTATTTGCTTGGTATACCCGGTTTGTCGCAGTTATTCTTTCTTCGATCTCCGTTTTTCTTTCCCCTTTGTTATTTATCATAACGCCCAGGTATTTATATTTCTGTACTTCCTCGAATTTTTTATTTCCTATCCTTATCTCTCTGTTTTGTTCTGCTTTTCCGAGTCTCATTAATTTTGTTTTCTTTTAATTAATTCTTAGTCCCATCTTCTTTCCCTCTTCTTCTATCTCCATTAATAATTTTTTCATGATTTTTCGTGTTTTTGTTACTATCGCTATATCATCTGCATAGGCGATTAGTTGGTAACCTGATGCTCTTAGGTTTCCCTTGTGGATCTTTCTTAACACAAAATCTCCTGTCAGGTTAAATAGTGTTGCTGACAGTGAGTCACCTTATCTCACTCCTTTATTTATTTCGAATTCTTCTGTTTCCCCTTTTTGTGTTAGGATACTTATTTTTGATTTATTCATAGACATTTTTATTAGCTTTCTTAGTTTTTTACTTACTCATTGATATTTTAGGGCTTTCATTATTTCCTTTCTCTTTATTGAGTCAAAGGCTTGTGTAAAGTCTATAAATAATATTTCTATTTCATGTTGATGTTCGTATGCTTTTTCCATGATTTGTTTAATGGTATATATTGCATCTGTTGTTGATCTGCCTTTTACGAAACCGCATTGGTATTGTCCTATGATATTTTTTGTTTCATCTGTTAACCTTTTTTGTATTATTGACGATAATATTTTATGGGCAACGTTTAATAGTGTAATACCTCTGTAGTTCTTACACTCATGCTGGTCGCCTTTTTTATGGATCGTTATAATCTGTCCAATTTCCCACTCGTTCGGCATTGTCTCCTCTTTCCATATTTTCTTAATCAATTCATGTATTTTTTCATGCAATATGTCCCCTCCGTATTTTATTAGTTCTAAATTTATTCCGTCCTTCCCAGGTGCCTTTCCATTATTCTCTTTCATTATAATGGTTTTTACTTCTTCTAATGTTGGTTCCTGTGTTTTCGTTTCTTATTCGTCCTCGTCTTCTACTTCATCGTTTATAACTGGTTCCATTAGTAATTCTTTAAAGTGACTTGTCCATATTTCTTTATACTCTTTCTCTTTCTCTACAATTTTACCTTGTTTGTTTTTTATTCCTTTTAATTTACCTTTGAATGTTCTATTGTTTTCTTTTATTTTATTATAGAATTTTTTTGAATTTCTGTTATATTTTTCGTTCTCTATTTCCTGAATCTTTAGGGCTATCCATTGTTGTTTTTGTTTTCTGTTAATTTTTTTGCCCTCATTTCTCAGTAGTTCGTAGTGTTCTCTGTCTTCTGCCGTGTTCATTCTTATCCATTTTAATCTCGCTTCCACTTTTTTTCCATAATTTTTTGACATTCGATATTGTACCATTCTTTTTTCTTCTCCTTCTTCTTTTTGCCAATTGTTTTTTCTGCTGCTTCCTGTATGGCGTCTTTTATGCAGCTCCACTCCCGTTTCACATCAACACATTCTTGATTGTCATCCATTATTAGATATTTTTCCAGTTCTTCCTGATATCTTCTTCTTACTTGCTCTTCTTTTAGTTCTTCAGTGTCCCATTTCGTTTGTTTGCTTTTATTTTTACTCCTGCATGTTTTTTGTTTTATTTTTGCTGTTACCATGAAATGATCTGAGTCAGCACAGGCTCCTCTGTAGGATCTTACGTCCTTAATTGAAGATTGTCTCCGCCTGTTTATCAAAATATGGTCTATCTGAGATTTAGTTTGCTGATTTGGTGATATCCATGTTATTTTGTGTTTATCAGGATGCGGGAACTTTGTACTGCTTATGACCATGTCTGTTCTTGTTGCTAGATTGCATAATCGTTGTCCATTGTCATTTGTCCTTTCATGTATTGTGTATCTTCCTGCTACAATTTCTGTGTATTGTTCTTTTCCTATTTGGGCATTGAAGTCTCCCAGTACCATGATCGTGTCTTCTTTGGGTATCTTTTCTATTTCTTCCTCTATATCATCGTACCATTTTTCTTTTTCTTCTCTGTTCGCATTTTCTGTAGGCGCATATACGTTTAGTAGTGACATATTGCTTGGCTTTGCTTCTATGCGCCATCAGTTAACAAAGGTAAGAAAATTTTTTCTGATAACTGATAACTGCAATCTGGCAACAGAAAGAAACACCCACAGAGTAGAAGTTAGGTGTACTGTATCCTCTACACAAAAAGGGAGGCATTATGGTGTGTGATAATTATAGAGGCATCACTCTGCTCAATATGGCATATAAAGTGTTGTCCAACGTTTTGTACAAAAGACTCCTCCCCTACGCCGAACAAATAGTGGGAGGATATCAGTGCGGTTTCCGTACTAATAAATCAACAATGGACCAGATATTTACAGTGAGGCAGATCCTTGAAAAAACCCTAGAGTTCGACGTCGACACCCACCACATATTCATGGACTTCAAAGTCGCATACGACTCAGTTAATAGAGGTAAACTTCTACTTGCTGTGGTAGAATTTCAAATACCGATTCATCTTGTCCAACTAACTGAACTTACACTCACATGAGCAGAGAGCATGGTAAAAATCAAAAACGATTTCTTAAGACCCTTCCTGGACGTCACTTTCCAAATATTTTTCCTTGCAGGATGGCTTATCTTATAAGAGGTCCTTTGAGGACCTCCTCATTTGTGAATTTGTCAGTACACGGGATTTTAAGTATTCTCCGATAGAACTACATCTCAAAAGTTTCCAATTTTCTGCGCATATCTTCGTTCAAGGTCCACGATTCAACACCATATAAAAACGGACAGAGAAGACGGATCATCGCAGCATTCTTACATTTATACCAAGAGAGAATTTGTGACTCTTGAAGAAGGTCCCCATCCGGTTGAAGGTGGATCTAGCTTTTCCGATGTGTGCTATTATATAGTTGTTCCATTTTATCTTTGCCCATGCATCATGATTCATTTTCAGTAGTAATAACCCAAGGACATTGATAATTGTTCGAAAAAATTTTATAACAGATTTCGAAAGCTTGTTGCTTGGAAACAGACCGACGCCGTAGGCGGAGGTCTGTTGCCTGTAAGCAACAAGCTTGAGAAAGTTGTTAAAAAATTTTTGAGCATTTATCAATGTTCGAGGGTTATTCGGATAGAAAATTTTTTGCTGGTTATGAAAAAAAAAATACAGAGCAGAAACAATTTATTTAAATGTGCAATTAACAAAGGAACAATTAGAAAAATTTAATGAAGATAATTAATAATTTCATTAATATTCTCATCAGTATTACAACCAAATCGTGACATTTTGAAATATTGAATATTTGAAACGTCAAAATCGAAATGAAACGAAATGTAGGTATCCATAGCTACATGATTGAGTGAAAACAGCCCATGGGATCTGTTTTCAGTATAATGTTGGTTTTATTGGTTGTATTCAATCAGATGACCACAAATTTATTGATTTCATTGGATTTCTAATTGAGCAAAAAATTTTCAATCAAATTAAATCAAAACATAAAGTAAGTCGTACGTCAATGTGTATACGCTCCGAGCTTCGCTGGTATCGCTCGCCACCTACCTAACAGATTACTAGTATAAATTTCGCTGGAAAGAAAAAAGTGTTGCCTGTCCTCTGTGAGTTTCGCTGGTATGGCTGGTATCGCCATCTAACGGATGACTAGTGTTCCTGTTTCGGTCGGAAATTTAAAGAGGATACGAGAAAAGCAAATAATAATTGTTTCAAACTTATTATTTAATTATTATCGTGTAATATTTACAACGCAAAGAAGTAATTGGATTTTAATCGATAATTAATATCAGTAAGAACAGAATTTATTATTCATTATGATTATTTTTAAGATTTTGCTTATGGTTTTGAAGTTTATGTTGACAGTTAATATTAGAAAAAATTTATTCTGCAAAAAAGTATAATAATTTAATATAATTATAGTATAATACTTCTTAAATATTAACTTATGCATTTATTGCACTTAATTAATTATTAAGAGAGTAAACGTAAAATTTCGGGCCAACTCTTTTTAAATACATTACTTTTTTCGAGTCCTGAGAGAACCAATAAGTGTATTTGAAAAATTTAAACGCAGTATGAAAGACTACATTATTATCGAGGTTCAAAAGTCCCTGAAAATTTCTGTTTATTTTAATCAGTTACAGGGGTGAAAAAAAGCGAAAATTTAGTGATTTTTAATTTCAAATACATATCTCATTCAGAAGAAACTTTTTGTTTATTATAAGGAACAAGAAGAAAAAACCGCTAAACGCCGTAAAAATGAGTGGCGCATACAATATTCCAGCTACAAAAGATCTGATATGAATATTACGTGGCGCGAAAATGTATTTTCATTTTGATGCAAAACAAAATTCTAGTTTTATTTTAAAAGATTTTTTCATAATATTTGCTAAAATTGAAGAAAACGCACCACAAAAGAGTAACTTTGATACGGTTTGAATTTTGAAACTCTTGTGGCGCGTTTACTTCAAATTTAGCAAATATTATGAAAAAATCTTTTAAAATAAAACTAGAATTTTGTTTTGGATCCAAATGAAAATACATTTTCGCGCCACGTAATATTCATATTAGATCTTTTGCAGCTGGAATATTGTATGCGCCACTCATTTTTACGGCGTTTAGCGGTTTTTTATTCTTGTATCAGGAGTTTTTCAAAGTTATTTATAAATTAAATGATTAAAGTTGAACGCAATGTTTCTTAACGATTACACGTTAAGCTTTATAAATGGTCGTCTTTGTCGCATTATCTCCCAAATGATCTAGTGTCCATCGAATGTACACTAGATTTTTTTTCTATTCGAAATAGATTGAAAAAATATTGGGATGGCCGGTACATGAACTCGGATTGCCCGTTGCCAGATCAAATTAGCGTCGTAACCACTACAACTACATAAACCATTTAGGGAATAATCGTTAATTGGATTATACTTTTGTGGCTTAATAACTTATAAACGGCTTAACCGATTTTGTTCACTAAACATGAGTTTGAAACGTATTGACAAGTAGTATCTTATGCATTTAATCTAAGGTCAAGTAGGATAACTGAAGCTATTACAGGAATTATTGAGCTTGAAAAACCGTTTTTCCCATAAGAAATAGATTTGATCATACTTTTGAAGCATATAACTTAAAAATTTGAATTTTCCCGGATATAAGGTATACACCGTTAGATTCGTCCAAAGTCCTTCTACAAATGCTCAGTTATTGGCGTAATTCGTAGGTTGAAATTTTGAGTAATTGTCGAAAACCCAAAATTTTCAAAGTTTAGTTTGTAGCATATTTCTGAGCTCGGTAACTTATGAACGGTATAACCGATTTTCAAAATTAGACATGCGTTGGAAAGGTAATGATCGCTTCTATTAGAAGCCGCAAAGGTCGGAGTTAAATTTTCGAAGTTTTTGGGAGTTTTGGGGACGAGAACGAAAAACAGACCCTAAATAGGAAGGGCCGTAAAATCCACACCCTTGGACCAAAATGGATGGTTGACATATGAATGGGTGAGTATTTTCCTGAACTTTGAGATGGGAGTTGGAGTTGGCCCAATTTTCAATTCAGTCAGATTTAGAAAATCTAAAATTTCGTGTATATATAGTGTCGTAGGGGGTGTAGGTGTGCGCCACTGGCGAGAACTGTCGTTCTCTGGTAATTTTCGGACCTCGCAAATAATGTAACTTCATGCTTAGCGACAGGAAATATGTCGAATACACAGTTACTATTGTAACCAGTATTTTGGCAGTCTTTAATACAACATCCTTTGTGAGACATTTAGTAAAAATTATATGCAACTCTTAATGCAGAACGTCAAATTTCCAGTAAAAATTTACAGACTTACCACTCCTGGCGCTTGCGAATTTTTAATTATCCCCTCTACCTACGAGCTCATAGCGTATATACATTGTGTATACTACAGTCGGAAAAATGAAAGAATACCCATGAACGATCACATCAATCACTTATTTTGTATTTGCTGTTTTTTTCTATAAATAACCAACGTTTGTTATATAAAAAGACAGCAAATACAAATTAAGTGATTGATGTGATCGTTCATGGGTATTCTTTAATTTTTCCGACTGTATATACGCTGTGAGCTCATAGGTAGAGGGGATAATTAAAAATTCGCGAGCGCCAGTAGTGACAAGTTTGTAAACCTTTACTGGATATTTGCTTTTTGACGTTCTGCATTAAGAGTTGCATATTATAGCTTTTAAATGTCTCACGAAAGTTGTTATATTTAAGAGTGTCGAAATACTGGTTACAATAGTAACTGTATTCTACAACTTTCCTGCCGCTAAGCATAAGGTGATTCAACCACAAACCATACATACTCATAGACGTTTCACGGCCATGTTAATCTTTCGGATCGAATTAACGCCATCTCTTGATTGGAATGGGAACTAAATTGACAAATTTTAGTTACGTGGGAATTTCAAATTATAAATTTTGCGGGATTTTTGATGAAATTTCGCAGAAAATTAAAACAACAGAAAGACAATTCAATGTTTTATTCAATATTTTACTGAAAACTTCAAATATTCCAATTTGTTTTCAAAATGCTAAACAATACTGCCATGTGTCACGTGAAAGCACTGATGTGTAATATTGAGTTGAATGAAAATTTTTGAAAGAATCTTGTAGGATGATTGTTTAGATAAATATTACCTTATAATCTTTTACAAACCTCCAAAAATATATAGGCCCGAAATGTTGATGACACACTTGCCTATTAAAATAAACTGTTTCAGGATCTATTATATTGTTTTTTTAAATGTGGAGAAACACAACACGGGATGATCAATGTAAACTAAAAATTCTACTCATTAAAACGGAGAGGAGGTTAATACAATTGATTAAAATTTTGATTAAACCTAATTAAAAACGTAACACCACTATAATAAAATAATTAAGTCACAAACTGTAAAATTAAAAGTAAATAGAGAGTTTTTAAGCCCCTTATTTCAGCAACGTTAAACGTTATACGCTATTCTGCTCATGCGCATTAACTAAAAAATAACGTATTACTTTATTAGCGGATAAGGTATTTAGGTAGAAATAAGGTTCACGTTATTATGGGATTACGTATTTGTAAGATTGCCAAATGTCATATATCTAAATCATAAAAAACGAAAAACAAGTCATATGAGCTGAACCAGAGACAACTAGAATAAAAAATATAGTAACGATGTATAAAATTGTAATCAAAATTTGTTTTTAAAAAAACTATCAGGTAATAAACATATTATAATATAATTGAATATAATCTGCTTGGCAACCCTGGTAGAATAATTCTAAATTACACTATTTCTTGAAAAATCTGACACTTGATTGAATTGTCTTGTTAAACTTAGGATGGATGTTTTGTGTTCCTAAAGTAGTAAATTGTCTTTGGTGAACGTCTTAATACATTTTCTTCCATTATGGCAAATAATTCAATAAAATAAGTTATAGCACACAACTGCCGCTTTATAGGTTACATTTGCCAAATGTCAATTATTATCGTTAATCTGTGTGTGTATTTTCTGAAGGGTTTCAAAATCTATTTTAAGCAAATACGTTATCCCTTATTTATCACTCATTGCGCATGACAAGTATAACGTTTTACGTTTAACGTACGTCAAAAAGTAGAGGGTCTAAAATCTCTCTAATAACAAATTAATTTAATTGTCAACTGTCAGTTGTTAAATATGACAAGAGAATTGACTGACAGCGACATCTCTGGATTGGAATGGTAACTAATTTGCTGTCTTGACCTTGACAATAATTTACGTGAAACGTCTATGAGTATGTATGGTTTGTGGATTCAACGACAAAAATGGATTGATGCAATTAGAAAAAAGTAAGTAAACACAATTTTAATTTTAAAACGGTAGAAAAATTTGAGCTAAAGGATCAGTTAGCACACTCTCGAATTTTGACGGTTTCAATTTTACAATCCATGAAACAAAATTTGAATGCGTGAAAATAACGACCAATCACAGCAAACGTAGGATGCCGTTAACTGTCATTCATAAGTTAATATGTAAGAAGTATTATACTATAATTATATTAAATTATTATACTTTTTTGCAGAGTAAATTTTTTCTAATATTAGTTGTCAACATAAACGTCAAAACGATAAGCAAAATCTTAAAAATAATCATAATGAATAATAAATTCTGTACTTAGTGCTATTAATTATCGATTACAATCCAATTACTTCTTTACGTTGTAAATATTACACGATGAGAATTAAATAATAAGTTTGAAACAACTATTATTTGCTTTTCTACTGTCCTCTTTAAAATTCCGGCCGAAATAGGAACACTAGTCAACCGTTAGATGGCGATAGCAGCCATACCAGCGAAACTCACAGAGTATAGGCAACACTTCTCTCTTTCCAGAAAATTTCCGGTAAAAGTTATACTAGTAATCCTGTAGGTAGGTGGCGATACCAGCGAAGCTCGGAGCGGATACTACACACATCGACGTATGTTTCACTTTATGTTTTGATTTAATTTGTTTGAAAATTAAGCATGACGCATGGTCAAAGGGTACCCCCGTTAAGATAGGCAAAATGCCCTCACTCCCAGAATTCAATATTATTAATTTTTTTACGTCCTATGCAACTAAAAAATGAGATAACGCGGATTTTTAGCTCGCCACCCCCTTACCCCTCCCCCACCAGCCAAAAACGTAGATTTTTCGATTTAATTTTTTTTCGTTGGGTTCCAATTGATTTAAAAAATTCAAAAAATTCACACGTGTAGCTGAGGCTTTTACAAAACACGTCCATTGTTTATGGACCCATAGGTCGAGTGTACATAACATCAAATTTTTTTTTTAACTTTTTTAAAACCTATAACTTTTTTTTGGAGGGGGCTGCAGGTCCTTTTTTTTTAATTTTGTGTATTTTATCAAAAGCTATCTCTCTGATTTTTTTCAGATTTTTCCGTCAGGTGCGCGATCTTGAAAAATCAAGAAAACTGTTTTTTTAGGCTGTTTTTGGGGATTTTCTCCATTTTATAGACTGCAACATAGATCAACTCAAGGTTTTGTTAATAGATTATGTATAATTTAAAATAACTGAGTATATTAGGATATTCAAAAATTGAACGAAACACTTTTAAACCCCCCAAAAACCATGTTTTTTTTAAGTTTTGTAAGGATTTTTGCGGGTCTAATTATATTTTTTGTGGTCGATACAGCCTGAATATTCTTTTTTAATTTTTTTACGTTCTATATGATTTTAAAAAATCCGCATTAAAATGCGGACTCACCGCAATTTTAGCCCACTTACCCTATTTTCCCTCCCCCACAGCCAAAAATGTCAATTTTCCGATTTTATTTTTTTTTTAAGTTGGTTTGCAATTACATTATAAATGTTATTCTGAAGCTATTTCTTTGTGGCATTTTTGTATTTAACTATTCTAAATGGTCATTTTTTAGTTAAATTGTGGCTTATTTCCCATTTAGAATAGTTAATAATTATTAAATTATAAATTACAAAAAATTCACACGCACAAGCTGAGGCTTTTACAGAACATCTGTTTTTATGGACCCGAAGGTCGAGTGTACATATTATAACCTCTTTTTTTTGTTTTTTAATAGGTACGTATATTTTTTTGGTGATGGCTGCATGTCTATTTTTTTGTGTTGTGTGTATTTTATCAAAAACTATATTTCTGACTTTTTTCAGATTTTTCTGTAAGGTGCGCCATCTTCAAAAATCCGCAAAACTGGTTTGTTCAAAATAGATCAACTCGAGGTTTTTTTATAGGTTATGTTGGTATAATTTGAAATAACTGAGTTTTTAGGGATATTTTATATAATTTGCTATTGAATA